>NW_009192828.1:2777-8576 GCF_000690835.1 Fulmarus glacialis
CCTCCCCTGCACGGCTGCTGCGGGCTCGGGCAGCAGCAAGGCTTTCCACAGGGCTGCAACGGAAAGCGCACCCCACTTCTAGGAGGCTCCGCTCCCCTCTCTGTTCCCTCCTTCTCCTCACCCCCCCGCCAGCCATGCAGAAGAGCCGTGCTTAAAAATGTGGGGGGGTTTTGCAGTGATTTCCAACCCCCCGGCTGTACTTCTCAGAGTAGTTTTCTTGCGGATGCTGTGCTAACAAGATGCTTGACAGGCACCAGGCTGCGCGCTCGCAGCCACGCCGCCGACTGCCGAAATTCACAACCCGCTTCCGAGCGGTGCGACGGGCGAAAGCCTCGTTCTCAGTGCGTGCCTGGGATGGCAAAATGGTCTCCTAGGGAAAATGGGGCTGGGGAGGTGGGAACGACATGGAGCAGTCGCAAGAGTATCCATATATCCTGGAAAAATGCTATGGCTGAGGTCATTAGCCCCCTTCTTATTTTTCTAAATAAATAACATGGACACAAACCAGGGGTGCCCACTGAAGACCACCAAGTACCTCAGGAGGATTTGTGATGGAACGAACCCTTCCATAATTAGCTTAATTTCTGCCCAGAACCCCGGGAGGAACTTTTATTTAAGCATACACCTCTGGTGTTCTCCAGAGGACTTGAAAATTATTTTCTCTCACCGACAAATAACTCTGGGAGAACGCGTTCAGCTCGGATCAGCCGACAGCAGAAAGGCGCGCAGCCAAGCCTGACATCAGGCATCAAACATGGTGCACAAAGGGGCTGGAGAGGTAGCACAGAAGATGTGGTGAAAACACTCCGAAATATCAAACCCTGCATCCAGCCCCAGGATAAACATGACTTTCACTTCCTTTTTTTTTTTTTTCATCTTTCTTCAATAAGTTCAGCAGCTTTGAATAAGCCACGCCATTTTACTAAGCAGCGTTGACCACGGGCTCCCCATCCCCAAAGCCTCATTCAGTAGGAGGCAGGAGAAAGCCAGGGACCTCTGCTCCACGGATGGGGTCTCGTACTGACCCAACAATGAGACTTCAAGTGTGGGCTTCAAAACTGGGATTCTGCCATCTGTAAAGTCATGAGGAGGAGACTTTCCTTTCTTTGTTCAAAAAAAAAAAAAAAAGAAGCCTTTGAGATGAATTAAAAATGCTTCATCCTCCGGCACTGCACCAGGAGCGAGGCGCACAGCCTTGCCGTGGTATATTGCTTCCTTCCTCAGAGCCAGCAAAAAAAAGGAAAAAAATCTCATAATGCTTTTTGTCCTTAATAAGAATCAAAGTGGTGTAGAAAAGAGGCTTTATACCTCCCGTTCCCATAGCCTGATTAATGTGCTCTGTCTTTCAACATGTGCTTTCCCTTAAACCTCATTTTTCTGTAATTTCCTTCATTCTTTTAACAATGTGCTTATCCCCCTCCTAAAAAAAAAGCCATTATTTACAGATGTTCCCTCTCTTCTCACCACATTCGAGTCCAAAGCGCAGGCTCCTCCTCCTTCTTCTAAATAAAAGGAGATAAGATTGGAGATAAGATCGGAGATAAGATCGTTTCAAAAGGTGAGCACCGATATTAAATTTTAGCAATACATACTAAGCCGATGTCTTTGTAAATCATTTTTTTCTGCTCCAAACATAGTCCTACCCTGTTCTGGAAGTAACAAGAGCTACCCAAAGGAGCTGGTTACCTCCAAAAGTGAAATTTTGCATGAACGACCGTAGGACCTATCAAAGGCTCTTGTTAAAAAAACCCAACGCGTTAGATGGTCGTGCTTTTGTGCGGGGGAGCCCTGAATGTGAAGAGCATCAACCTAAAATAGAAGGCTAACATTAGGACGAGTGCTAGTCATCTACTCGCTGTCTTGAGAGTGACTCACATGTAGTTCACGTCAGGTGGGTCCCAAGACTTAACACCTCCGCTCGCCCTCGGGCTCATGTTCCACGAAGAAGGGTTGAGAGATCAGACCTGTACGTTTACTGTATTTTTTTAAAACAGCATTGCGATACAGCACCCAGATATACAGCTCCAGACCATCCAGCGGCATTGTTGGTTCAGGGCGTAGCACTTTAAAATCAGCTATACCGTCAGGAACTTCTGTGACTTGCACATCCCTCGGCCGGGGCGGGCAGCGAGCGCTCCCATCTCCGTTCTCTGCCCGAGAGAGGGCGAGCGCGGTAGTTTTAATGCCTTGTTCGAATCACTCCGCGTTCTCCAACGTCTTTCCAGAAGCAGCGCTTCAGTCATTTTCAATCCCTCCAGCAGAATCGTGCCTACAAACCTGCTGTCGTTCGGGGATGAAGGTACTTGGTGCTGACCTCCGGCAGGCTTGCTGGCGAAAGGGTGGGGAACCGTCCAGCGTGGCCCTGCAGGCGGCCCCAGGGTTTGCCTCCCACCCTCACCCCGACACGAGACCCTCGGGCTGGGAGGTGAATGTGGCTCTGCTGTGTTATCTCTGCTCGGCAGGAACCCCACCTTCTCCTTCAAGCTGCAAACTCCATGTTATATATTAGAGAGAATAAAAGAGCACGTTAAAATTAGCACTCTGTTTAAAAAAAAAAAAAAAGAAAGAAAGGAAGAAGCTTGATTTACTCTCATTTTTAACTACTGGTTATGGGCTTTAAAAGGTCTCCTTGCCGAGATTTTGAAATGCATGGGTTTCTTGATGCAAATTTGGGCTAAGAATAACAAACTTCCAAAGTGAAGTACTGCTTTATGCCATTTTTTGTCCTCACTTTTTTGGAAGTTTTCTCTCTGTGAGACTTTTCCAATCGTTAACGAAAAAGAAATACATTTACGTTTATCACACTGAATTGGGCAAAACACAACTTTGTGTTCACCTTGTGTCTCGGGAGCCTTTTCTTTTAAGCATAGAGTAGCGGTCTTGAGAAATCCTTGGAAGTAAGTGGCAGTGAGTTATCCAACACTCGCAGAGGTACGTTGGTCTGTCTGTCAACAGGGAGCCCAGCGTTCGTGTATTCATTAAATTAGATCTCGTAATTCATACACAGATGCACGACTCTCCATTTCTCCAAAAATTAAGAATTGCCTAGTTAGTCTCAGCTTGTTAAGACACAGATCTTTCTCAGAAGTCACTCAGTCATTTGAAAATAATGAAATATTGATATTTATAGTGTTTTCAAGCTGTCATATATGTAAGCCTGAAAATCATCTACGAACAGAAATCAGATTCTGGATAGACGGTGCCAGTCGAACTACTTTAAAAAGAGAGAATAAGCCTCAGAAAATGAAGACCTGGTAGCTATAGCCTATGAAGATAGGATATGTTTCATTAAGATTTTAACTACATTTTATCTCGGTATGAATTTCCAAAATTATCTCGACATGAATCCTCACTAAGTGCGAATACGTGGCAAATGCAGTTGAAAATAAATCATATCTTGTATGATAAACCTCTATCAGTTTCAAGGGGTTTTATTTATAGATAAAGTACATTTTTAAAATTGTAAAACGTATATTGGGAACACATCCAAAAGTTTATAAAAAGTAGCTTTAATGCTAAAATTGAAGACAATTTGACAAAAGCCTAAAATGTAGCATCGAGGGTAGTTTTTATTTTCTTAATAGTTGTAAATAAGACTTAACCAAAATGTATTTCGGGAAGGTTGTGAAGGAAATATTTAAATCCCTATCTAGATTTACATGCAGATACAGCGTATACCATGCCATAGAGCTGTTTTGAGACAGTTAAGCCTTTCAATATACCTCTTGTAGTACTGAGGCAGTAACACGCTGCTTTACCAGTTAAATCCTTTCGGAAGTCATGATGTACAAGTAACTTGCTCTCTAAGCATTATATTTTACTAATGTAAAGCTGGGTTTCATGCACTGGGTTGTAATGGCTGGGGACGTGCTGCCTAAATCCCTATCTGGCATGTTCCGGACGGGGCATAAAAAAATCCTGCTTGGTGCTCAGCACTGGTAACTGCAGGAATCACAAGCAATAGGTTGCACCAGACCACGTCATGTTGGCTGCTACGTACGAACACTAAACACGTCTTCTAAAGATCTGTAAGGAATAACGGAGGCTGTGATTTCGATGCACACCTAAATAAAAATTAGCAAGTTATTTTAAACTACTTCCTCACATGCACACACATATGTTCATGCACAGTATGCATTTTAAAGCGCAACGCTGAGTTTGAGAAATAGCAAAACGCTGCACATTAAAACGTCCTAAAAAATAATCACCAGCTGTATTTTGCAATTAATCATTTATTTGTTTCCTGCAATCCCCAAAATCCCCAGTCACGTGGAAATTTCAGCTCCAAGACTAGACTGTATACGTTCTCCCTTGTAGCCCCAAGCAAAAGCTTGTTAGAGCCAGGCTGTAAGATCTCAAAAAGAAAAGAAAATTTGGCCCCACGATAACAGCCGCGGTAGAGGAGAGGCAGAGAGCCCGTCCCAGCCAGGGGAGCACAGGGGTGAGCACTTGTGGCCCCCTGCTACAAATGGTTAATGTTAAGGAGCTATCAAGAATGAAAACTGTGTATGTTCTGCATGAAGACGACGGTGGATTAGTAGAGTGACTGTCTTCTAAGGAAAAAACCCTGAAAGTAAGAAACTAAATGAAAGCAGAAAGAACCTGAAGGTTATAAGCAGACAACCTAGGCAAGTTCTGTCAGTCCAAAAAATTAACTAACCCAAGAAATTCCAACGTAAGAGAAATACTCCAGGTCAAACACGGATTATTTTTGAAAAAAACCTTTTTTTTTTTGACAAAACATCTCCATCACTCGAAACCTCTGCAGCGTTTGCCGTCACTGTCGCAGTTAAGCCGGTTCCACCTTTGGCTTTCCTGCTGCCCGGCTGTGCAGAAGGCTCACCCCTCTCTTGCTCTGGCAGAGCTGGGTGAGCCGTGTGTTATTTGCACCGGGAGCATTTTGATTTGACAATCCGTTAAAAGTAATGCTTCTTTTTTAGCCTACGAGACTAAAATGGGTAATCTTTCCAGAAAGGACGTAATCTCTCATCGGTAAGACCCATTAACAGGTCTAGCTGAATTTTATCACACTAGCAGGAGCTGCTGCCTGTAGGTTTTAATAAGCAGGGCTCTTCGTCCTGTGACTATCTTCATTTGCCGGCAAAAGGGAACATTTCCACCTTCTGCCCAAAATCATTCGTACGAATAAAGAACGAACTCCTCTCTTACCATCTAGAAAATATTTTTTATTACCAAACTCACTACATTTGGTGACATGATTAAAATATGAGTGAAGCGCAACAAAAATTAAACAAGGACTCCTGAACTAGAATATTTTGAAAGAGCCCAGAAGATTTGTGCATCACTTTTTCCTCCCTTTAAAAATATCAGTTCTGTTAAAATTCACGTTTACCATCCCAGTAAAACAACCTTAATGCTTTGGTTAGATTTCTTTAATAAAAGACCAGACTGTCTGGAAATATTTCAGTTTGGAAATCACATGGACAAATCGTGTTAATAATGTATAAGTTTGAGAACCCTGCTACGGAGGACTACATGACAATATTTTAGAATCAGTTTTCTAATTTCAGGGTATTTTTGCAGACTTGAAACGTATTTCACCTTCATTCTGAAGGAGTTTGCATTGCTTCAAAGTGAGGGGAGGGAGCAAGTAGAAATTTTCTCCCCTTCCAAGTTCTCCTCAGCTACAAATTGCTGCAGCATCGTTGATCATAAAAAGTGGGGCTCAGGGTTTCATTTTCGAAAGTAGGCTGGAAAAATGTATTTTAAAAGTTATATATTACGAGTCCACTAAAAAGTTAGAACATTTGATTATTGTAGAATTAATTTGGGGGGGGG
>NW_009192828.1:8610-12951 GCF_000690835.1 Fulmarus glacialis
ATCACTTGATCCGTTATCTGTAGAAGGAAAGCGGAGCGTACGCTGCGGCGGGGAGAGAAAATGGTGGTGTCCTTCCCCAGCAGGTGAGCCAGCACGGCTGCGGGGGTGAGGCAGCACGGGGGAAAGGGAATCTGCCCCTTTGCAAATTAATTTTAAAATTTTATTTAGGCTTCCAACAAGGCGATGCAAGTTTTGAAGCGATACGCTGGTTTCGCTTAGGCTGAGCAGAAGTATACGGAATTGTTTGGTATTCGTTTTTACCCTAACACAGGAGAGTGGGAAAAGCAATGAGGATCCCTCCGTCGGCCAGAAAGTTTGGTTTTAAACTCCTACCAGCTCTTCTTCAAATTGCACCTAAAACATGCAAAGGTCTCAGTAAGTAGATGGTCTGTAGAATGCTATACCTGATTCAAAAGTCCCTGTTACACCAACCCCCTAAGCTTGAGTTTAGAGAAATCATTTCTAATTAAAGAACATTAAGCTATCACAGGCAGTGGTTAAAAAAATAGTCGAATGATGTATTTAGCGTGTTCTCTGTGAGTCTTGGGCTAGAAGTACTCACAGTTAAAACGTGATGACTATCACCGGTCAGAGAAAGTCTTCTGAACCTGTGAAGTTTAGAGCATACAGCTTCCATTCCTGCATTTTTCCTTCGACCATCATGGCAACATGAACGGTGAGGATTTTGTTACCGCATATCCTCAAGCCAAATAAAGTGTTCTCTCATGCTTCATTATCTAGGGACTGTATTAAAAAAAAAAAAAAAGAAAAAAAATGTTACAGCTATTTAGATATGTCAGTACATTAAACCTTATGGAGAGAAGCAACACGCAGGAGTATGTTTCATCTTTTCATTGAAGAAACACTTTGATAGCCGCACGCAAGCGTGTGCTGCACATGTATAGACCATCTAGATAAAACCCGAAAGTATAAAGGATATTTTGAATTATTTTGTTGTTAATGGCTAAGTGATGTTTTCCGTTACCCTTCTGAAGAAGGGCTCCTTCTAAGTCTAGTTTTATTTGGGAATCTACAATCCTTGAAAATCTTAATGTTGGAGAACAAATGGTGAATCTGCCTAGAGCCACATCCAAAGCTCATCAGCTGCACGGATTTCAGAACTGCAATATTAGCCGTTTTTCAGTCTTGATGATACTTTAAACCGTCTTAACTACACATAATATTCTATCATATGAAAGCCTACAGAAAAGGTCTGCTGCTAGAAAAAGAGAAATCTATGCGGCTGAAGACGCTAACATTGACAAAAGGAAGTGTTTTCAAAATATCTGTAATAACTCAAGCCCCCCCCCCAACAAATTTCATTGTTGAAATTGTTATAAAGAATAAAACAGTGAAAAAGATCGTTTTGGCTAAGTACAAATTCCTGTAGATGTAGGAAGATGAGCAGAATAGCGTTAGGCACTGAGATTCACTTGGTCAAGGCACAGCTTCAGTTGTACCTAGGCAGATGACAAATGTAATGAAATGTTTAAATTAAGATTTTTTTTTTCTCCCTTCAAATTGGTCCTGCTGTCTCTGTTCCAGACTTCTAATTTAGCTCTGCTTTCGTACTCCCATTGGGCTCTGCAGTGCTGGTCTCCTTCCTAGGATGGAGCGCCTCAAACAAGAATTCTGGGTATATCCTGCAACAAGCACCTAAACCAGGTCTTTTTCAAAGGTTTCGCTACGCTTCATTTCATTTTTTTTAAAGAAACGTTTAGTCCGTAAGAGAAATCCCCAAACAGACTTAGGATTATTTTAATTTTCCTCCGTAGTCCAGACAGTTTTGATTTATTACCGGTATTTTGGACATTTTGACTGCCTACTGTAAGGCTGACGGCCAGTCAGTACCCGGCCAGTGCTTCAGATTAAGATGTTGCCTTCTGCTCCAATGTTCTGATAGAGACTGAACACAAAAGAATGAGCCCGAGAGAGCTCCTTGGGGTGAAATTAAGCCCAGAAAAGGAATTGTGTGTCTGCATAGATTTTTGCATGAAAGCAAAATTTCTGGAATTTAATAGATTGCCTCTGCAAAAGTCTTTGGGGAAGAAAAAAATAATAATAAAAAAATCCTTCCACAGAATGATCGAGAGCTACACACACAGAAATGCTTTCAAAACACAAGCATTTAATTTTTTTTAAATGTTAAGTGAGATGTAAATATGTACGTTAGCAACAAAGTGCTCAAAAGCATACTGAAAACATATTCCATACACAGTTAGCAATAGAAGTCTGTACAAAAGTAATAAAGTTACACATTATAAAAAATACTCCGTAACTATAATTTAAAAGAGGGAAAAAAGACAAGGGAATTGATTTCTCAGTTCATATAATTTATTGCAGTTAGCACACAGTTTAAAAATTCACCAACACACCAATAGTACAAAACTAAACAGCATTATAAGTTATTCCCCCCTCAGGAAAATAAAACATACTATGATTGTCAAAGCTAGATGTCAGTCTAAGTTTTAGAACAAAAGAAGAATGTGAAACTAAGGAAAGGAAAAAAGCAATCACTCACGAGGACCACAAAAAAATCCAAGAGAAAGTCCATTTTCCTCAGACACTGATTGTCTTCTCTAACTTAAGAAAAGAATGTAGTTTTAAAACCTAGAAACTATTCAAGTAACTAAAGATAACGCTCCAAGGCCATTTTCACAGCTTTTTTTTTTTGTTTTAAATGCCATTACAGCCAAATTAACACACATTTGACCAAATATTTCCAAAACAGTCCAGCAATACACAATGGAGTTTTCCATTCAGTATCTTAAGCACAAAAATAGGCTATGTTTACAGTAGTTAAGGCGATCAAATTTTAAACAAAAGCAGAGAAAAAAAAAAAAAGGGAAAAAAAAAAGGAAAAAACAGCAAACGTTTTCCATGCTACTCCCATAGACCTTATTTGTAAGTGCAAGACAGGAAAACAAACACTGTGCAAAATGCTTTTGACCTGCGTGTTGGTCATTAAAACCACACGTCAGGCTGCAGTCTCTGCTGCTTGGATACACATAGTCCTTCCCCTGCCCTCCCCCGGCCCCCCTGTCACTCAGGCCTTCCCAGGCCTTTCAGCCCGGGGCTTTTTCTTTTTTTTTTTTTCAGTCCACAGCCTCTTTTTCAACGGGGGGAAAAAAAGAACGACCTATTGGGGCGGGAGGAATCCTACAAATGCTCATCTGGGGAAATGGACGCACCTCAGCTGGAGCTGGCGTGGGGTCTGTGCAATTAGAAGGGGTCTGGGGTTAGTAAATGCACACCGCACATGCAAATCTCGAAGCCTGGTTGTAAACATTCATTTTTTTTTTTTTTCCTTGTTAACGTAGCTAAATCGGCGACTCGTAGCTTAAGTTCTTCTCAACTTAAAGACAGTGGGAAAGTAAATTTAAATTAGATAAAATAAAAACAGTGCATTTCTCTTCTTCGTAACACCGCATTTTCAACGGTGTCGGTTTTTTTTCCTAAGGAAATTAAATAATTTTCAACTCACTCGTTAAAGTTATACAATGCAAACAAAGACAAAAATATACTGAAAATCATGCATTTCTGTAGCGTTAATATTTACTTTTCAAGACTCAACTAAGAGCATCAACACAACCTGCCAAGTTCTTTGATACCTCCCCCCGGCCCATGTAATCAATTACAGTATACAATAACAGTAATTCACATTTTTTAAACACACAGTTCATCACTGCTGAAGCTGCAATATCCTTTTTCATCCCAAGCAAACCTTCACGTAAGACAGAGTCCCAGTGATCCCAGTGTACTCTCAGGGTTTTTGTTTTATGCTTTTGTGTTGTTTTTTGTTTTGTTTTGTTTTGTTTTCCAGTGGGAACTGTCAGAAATCCAGAAGTTGCCATAATAAGTTTTAAGTCAACCGCTTGTTTAAAAATAGATAATCCAGCATTTCAGAAATTTTCCATTTGGGTCTAAAAGCATTCAGGTTTCCAACAGCTAGAAAGGACTCATGCAATTATAGAAATGTAAAGGAACTGACAAAATTGGGAGAGGATTTCTACATTCAGATTTTAAGAGGAAAAAGATCGAGAGCTTAAAAGAACGCAGTATTTTGGGGAGAATAAAGCCATGTCCAAATTTTTTGAATTGGAGACTCCTTAGAAGTAAAGTATCCGCTGGCTTCTATTCCGAAAAGGGGGAAAAATACGCTCCGTAATTTGTTACTTTGTCGGATTACCTCTACAGTTCATTTTTATCGGAGTGCTAAATTGGTGAAATATTCATGCTGCCTTAAAGTGCAAAAACAAGCTAATAGCCAAACTTTCAGTTCAAGGAAACAAGATTGCTTTTAGACTGTACCACAACTATATAGATTTATATATATATTAT
>NW_009192829.1:0-6462 GCF_000690835.1 Fulmarus glacialis
CCTGGCTGAGTGCAAGACCTTTTGTCCCGTTTTGCACAGATTCGCTGTAAAAAGCGGGAAGCACACAGAGTAGCTAGGGCCAACTGGCACGTCTGGGTTTTCCTACTGGGTCTGAGAGGGATGGTATCTCTGAACCGGTGAGATGTGTGGTGTTCCTGGAGGGAGAAACCTACCTTACCATTGCCTTTGCGGAAGATGATGTCAAGAAAACTTAATTTTATTCCATAATTTTTATTCATTTACAGTTTTAAAGAAGGATGAGTGTTTCTGGAAAATGGGGGGTGGTCAGTTTGTTTGTTTGTTGTTTTGCTTTGAAGCCAGCGAGCTTTTGCTGAGGTTCTTGTAGTGGGTAATCTTTTAATTTAAAAAAACCCAGAATTTTTCTTTAAGATAATTAAAAAAGAGTTCATATGGCTGATCAGCTTTGAGACAGAAAATCATAGGTATACGATAAAGCTATGGCTGATTAAAAATCAGGCAGAACCACACAGAAATGTGTGTTGACTATGTAAAGATGTATAGCTATCTACAGAGTTACACATACTTAAGTTTTTAACAACACAGAAGACTCAATACCTTAACTAATGTCTTTTTCTCTATATACTAATCCTCCTCCCACTCGGCAAAAAAATTAACTGCAAAGGCTTACACAAATGTCACATTATAAGACTTATTCTAGAATAATTTAACAGATCTCTGGAGAGATCTGACTCTTACTTGGGTAGGTTGAGAATTGGTTTCCCTGTAGTGTTCAACCAGTATCCTCAGATAAACAACAAGTTTAGGTTCTGGTTGACACTGGCTGATTCACGTTGCCTGCAGATAGTGTTTGCCTAACAGAGTCCTCCCAGATCATGTGTTTCTTTCCCAGAAACTGGAATTCTTGGTTAAGGCTCCACTTCCGTAGCGATGCTGCCCAGCTGGTGACCCCGTCATGCTGCTGGAAAGCCTCGGAGCTGCAAGTCACTGGAAATAAACAGTAAGGAAATAATAGCATAAACATTTCACGTATCTCTTACTATTTTCTATTCTTTCAGCGGCATGTAAATGGCAACCATCTTGCTCTCAGAATTACTGCAGATTATTGTCTCGGCAGAGAAGCTCTGAAGAGCCTGACTTCAGTGGATTGAGATGTCCTGTCCTCAGCTTCCCTCTGCCAGATGTTGCCGTCCCCGTAAGTGTCAGCAGAAAAGACTGTGTTCAGAATTTAAAAAATAGACAAGCAAAAAATGTTTCTCTGGTACAGAAATGCAAACCTGAAAAAAAAATAGCTTAAGACTTAGTATTTCTAATGGATTTGTAGGTCTCCCTTGCTGATGAAGATTTATCTACAGATCTTTCAGTGTCAGAGGAGGAATTTGCTCTTCTGAGGGTTGTTTGGGTCAATGAGATACATGATGCCCTCCCTGAAGAGCATGTCCTGCCATTACCATTATCTGCTACCTGCAGGGTCTTCTGGCAAGAAGAGGTATCACTCACTGCATTCTTCTGGCTCTTCTTCCAAGCACACCAGATGGAGATGAATATAGAAACACCAGGAGAACCGTCTCCACATGATGTTTAGCCAGTCAAGGACTGAATTTCATCCGGAAAGATCAACCATCCAAGCCATGAACTCCTTTTCAAACAGAGCTGACACCCTGTCTCTCCTGCAGCACACTATGTTTCATCTTTGAAAACACCAGAGGAGTTTTACTCTTAGTTCTCTTGGGTTTATGATTCTAGTGCATTAACATTTGTACCACAGGGAGGGCTAACAAGACTCAAGAACAGGAATTGAATAGCTAAGGGTACAGTGCTGCTAATACTTTGTCTTATTTCACAAGAACTGCTAAGTTTGTGGTCCCAGCTATGCTCAGCTTTTGTTTTTTCCTGTGCCCTTGGTGGTGAAAGGAAATAAAGGCTTTATCTCAGACGTTAGCTGTGGTGGAGTTCAGAACAGACACCAGTACTCTGAACCCAGGCACTGAATTGGTTCATACATATTTTGCATTATGTCTTACCAGCGCCCTGGCTGGGACGTCTGTGGATCCCAAGTGGCTGCCCAAGTAAGCTAAAGTTCGGCTCCTCCTAGCAAAGCAATAAAAGCTGGGCTAAGCGTGTTTATCATTCTCCACAGGTTACAATTTCATAATTAAGCTTCCTGCTTATATAACTAAACTCATATAGGTGATAATTTCAGGTACTGATCAAGACCTTGTTCATCAGTGGATCCTTAGTTAGCGTTCCACTGTCCTGCACAGATGTTTTGATGTGCTGAACATAATACCTTTATGTATCCACTCTCCTCTCTGCACATTTGTCTTCACTCACGTGCACATCTGAGCGTTCTCTGTATGTGTGGACATTTCCTAGGGAGACCAGCTTGGGAGGTAAAGCTGCAGTCTGAAAAGCAGACCTTACGTTTCTGGTGAAATACACTGACTCTGCAAATTCTAAAGAATTTGGGGGAGAGCACTTCCTTTTATAATCATCCTTTACTATACCTCGCTATCCTGTACTTATTAATCGTATCTGTGGAGGAGAAAAGACCATTCAAAACCAGTCTGAAAATACTTACATACAATCCTGCAGGGCTTTCAGGGTAGTTCTAAGCTGCAGAAACATCTCCCCCAGTTTTCCACTGGAAGTGTTATGTCCCAAGCTAGCAACGTAAATACCTAGAGCAGCACGAATAAGTAAAAATGACTAGAGATACTTTCTAGTTCTGTTTTGGTTTGTTTCTGAACTAGTAGAAAATGCTTGTAGCGGGAGCCACAGTTACTGTTCTGTGTTTGGAAGCGGAGAGCCGGGCAGCACAGTCCTTGAATGAAATACCTCGCTGCTCTGCCAAGAACTGATCGGGCAGAAAGTCCTGACTTGTCTCAAAGCCATTCCCAAATATTTATGAAGAGAAGGACGAGGAGAGGGATTAGTCTTTGCAACAGCATCTCGGCAAGGTGTGATGGCCTGTTTGAAATCTCCCCGTGTGAGCTGTGCTTCTGCCACCTCTGCTCTCTTTCCTGGGAGCCACATCAAAGGTGTTTGGCTTTGCAGCCCGTTCTTGTACTTGCTCAGGCACAGACCTGTCCTTTAGCTCTGCTCCTACCCTCCCAGGCCCTTCCCCGAGTCCTTGCTGGTGTTGGGCTGGCAGCATCGCCCTGCCTCTCATTCCAGCTGCAGCTTTCGGATGCTGTGTTTCCCCAGCGCAGCTGCAGACAGCACCGCTTGTGCTACCACAAACACTCGACTTTCTCGTAACACCCCTGCAGCTACTGTATTTCTTTAAACTTATATAGCTTATTATTTTAGTAGGCTTGATTATAATCTCAGTCTTATTTCAGGTAAAATAATGAATGTGCTCCAGTAACACTGAAGGAATACTTGCCAGAAGATACTGGTATGAATTTGCAGCATTTGCACTCTTGTCTTTGCAGGATGGATAAACTATTTCCCCTGCTGCATACACGCAGTCCAGAGTCAGCAGGGACACCATCTCCAGTGAATGAGGACCGAGCAGAAGTTAGCTGAGAGGCGTACAGTCTCAGTCGATATGGCTAATGCTGCTGCAACAGATGCTGCTGCATCTGCTGCCAGCAAAAAGCTACTGCTTTGATGTTGCACATCGTCAGGTCAAGAATCGAGTGGCCAACACAAGAGGCTTACAGGTTAGGAAAAGTAATTCCAGTTTCAAAAGTCTTTCAGTCAGAGAAAGTGCTTAGTTGTTAATGAGTCCTCCATGGCTCTGCAACTCTGAAGAAGGATATTGGGAAAGTATAAATATGGAATGAAATCCTGAATTACTTTAATTTCTACGGAGGCAATATTCTGAAATGAGAAGTGAAGTACCCACTAAAGCACCTGACAAAGGAAGTCAAATTTCTCTTTACCAAAATCTGTATTTCTCTAAAAATTCAGTGATTTTCTTAGCAGCATAGAGGATGAGCAGCTTAGGAATGCTGGACTAGTCCCACACGGTATTTAATACAGGATTGCATTTTGAAATGCTCTGGTTTGCGGTGGTGGTCTGAGAGTCCATGGTTAGTTAAAGGCAAATAGCCCACATAAGCATGAAACATAAAAAGGGTAATTACAGATGAGTATTTGGTGGTCTAGGAAGAAAATTGAGTTGACTGTTGTCCATGAGGCCAAGAAGTTTAGGAGATGCTGTAAAGAAGTGTAAACTTACAGAAATAAATAGTAAGTGTAGGTAAGGTTTTAAGTCAAGAGAAAACATCACGGGTTTCACATAATGTGGTTTTGGCCATTTTTTGTTTGCCAGGTTGTGTCTTAACTCCCTGTATGGTTGATGAAGAAAGAAATGTCCATGAGTGTAATTGAGAGGTTAGGTGGATTGAACTGATTCCACTTCAGAACCTAAATTTGCTCCGTTGTTGTGAAGGGCTTGTTTTTTAGTGGGCTGACATCCCACCCTGGTCTTGGCCCACCCCATCCCCGTGGCTCTGCCTGGCCATCGCGGGCTGTGTCTGTATGTGTGGCCTTCATTTTAAAAGAAAGATAATTTCTATTATTCCCTGTTTTGCAGGCATGATTAGGAGAAAGACATCCCTGCTCCGAGGTACACAAATACCAGACTACTGAGGAGGCAAAAACAAGTCTGGAGGAAAGTAACTCTGTATTCTGGAGGGTTGATTTCAGTGAAGCGTTAGACCTGTGGGACAGTGGCAAGATCCTGAAAAAACGGACCTATCTGGCACCTAAGTATGACCCATGCAAATTCCTCCTTTTTCAGAGTGAGACTTTTCAAAATAATTTCAGTTTTTACGTTTTGCACAATATTTAATCCCACTCTTTTCCTTTATTTTATTTTGCACACATTTTGAACCTGTGTAGCCACTCAAACTCACATACATGCATCAGCTATGTGACTCACTCTTTAAACATTACTTAACCCACAAAGATGAATATTGATTTTGCATAACATATCTCTGGCAGAGAGTGTTATTTGCAGAAGTTTTTGTGTGAATTAGAAGAATCTGGGATACCCTTTGTAGACTTGTTTCATGCTTCAGTGTTTGACTCACGACTCTGTAATGTGGTATCATCTTCATGGCTTTACGTACCTCTCACCCGCCTACGTCTCAGATTTATTTTCCTCCTACTCAGCCTTTTGTTCACTACACTCCTCCCAGTTCTCCTCTAACTAATCCCTTCATCTCATTTTGCTCTTCTTTGTTTTGTTCGTTCCCACTTCTTCTTCCCTCGTCTCTGGTGCTTGGAGTGTCTAGCTGGTAGAATGCTTGGCCAAGGGTCCAATGTGGACTTTACAACCGAGGGTGAAGTGCCTTTCTGAGCGCCTTGAAAGACTTACACTGACTGTTTCCATAAGTATTTTGGTACATGGATTTTCTTAACTGTTATTCCTTACTCCACGCCAGAACTCTCTTGTAATGTTAATCCTAAGTAGCAAGACTTCTAGATGGCTTTTGTCAGCTTTATGGATATACTTACAGATCTGTGTAGGTAATAGTGGTTGTTATGACAGCTATCACCAGATATCCCTGTGATACGTACTCCTAAAGTGCTTATTTCTCATGTGCAGAAAGTGCTTGGGGTTGAGAAAACCTGCTGTTATGTGAGGTTGTTTAGAGATGGTAGCTCTTGGAAAAGGAGCTGGTGAACAATCAGTGAGGTCCATCTCCAATCGAGGCTCCTCAAGTACAGTTGGTCTCTTCGAACAAGGAATTGTGCAATTGCCTTCTGCTTATGGTACATAAAAAGTCTATTTAAAGTATACCTCATGTTTGTATCTCACATTTCTTCTTTATTGAGAAACCAGCCTACAAGCCCTGGAATTCAACTACTGAGCAAAAGTATCGTACTGGAGTCAGAATATGATCCTTGTGAAAGATGAAGCTGAAGTAAAACAATTTTCAGGCAGATATATCCAAATAAGCAATGCATCAAAACTGGTTGTAGCTTATAGTCAAAATGTGCAAAAGCTGAGTAAAATAACAGATCATTCGGATTTTTAAAATGCATTCCATAATTAAATTTCAAATGTAATCTAATATTAAAAAAGGGTGTTTAATCTTGTAGCAACATGCATACTATTAGTTTAAATATGGAATCAAAATGTCTTTGTGGCAGGTCTTTAAAAAGGATACTAAAAAAAAAAAAGTATTTTAAATTAATTATTAGAAGGTTCTGAATCTGTATTTTGAAGAGAGACGCTGCTTCTTACAAATCATCTTCATTTCCAGTGTCTGGGGAAAGATATTTTTTCATAGTAGATTTGTGACCAGAGCAGTGTTGGTAACAGAGGGATGTTTTAGCTATTGCTGAGCAGCGCTTGCACAGCGTCAAGGTCTTCTCTGCTCCTCACCCTGCCCCGCTATCGAGCAGGCTGGGGGGGCACAAGGGGCTGGGAGGGGACACAGCTGGGACAGCTGACCCCACTGACCAAGGGATATCCCAGACCGTATGGCAGGCCAGCAATTAAAACCGGGGGAGGGGGCGGGA
>NW_009192829.1:6528-19920 GCF_000690835.1 Fulmarus glacialis
AGCCCTGCTGTCCTGGGGCTGGCTGAACGCCTGCCTGCCATGGGGAGGAGAGAAGGAATTCCTCCTTCTGCTTTGCTTGCGTGCGCGGCTTGTGCTTTACCTGTTAAACTGCCTTTATCTCCACCCACCAGTTTTCACACTTTTACCCATCTGATTCTCGCTCATCCCACTGGGGGGGAGTGAGCGAGCGGCTGGGGGGGCTGCGCTGCCCACCGGGGTTAACCCATAACGCCTACCTCCCACTGCAGCACATACATAGTACTGTATGCTGGCCCAGCTCCACATTCATTCATATATATTATTGCTGTAATCTCATTAACAGGCAGAGATACAGTCTACATTTATGGCTAGCATTATTGATAATACAGAAATGCATTTGCAGCTTGAGTTTAAGTTAGACAAACAGCGTGAGAAAACAGACGGAAAATATTTCAGATCTATTTTACACATCATTGATTTCCTGGTATGCATCCCAGTTTCCTTAGTCTGCAAATGAACTGTTTATAAAGATAATTCAACTAACATACAGATGACTGATTAATTTTCATACTGCAGTCACACTAATGAAAATTCTATTGAAATACTTACAAGTTTCTTTTACATTCTAAAATATTACTGCTGCAGTATTCATTGCTACAGAATTCCCGTGTTTTAAGATTCGTTGAGAAGTTCATTTAATAAATTGTGCTATTACAATTTTCTTTGGTTGAATGCACAGAAATTCTTAAAAGCAATACGAAACTAAATGGAACCAAACAGCTCATTAAACACTAACATCTAAATGCTTCTGCTTGAGCTGATGGGATTTATGCCATATCCTGACAATCACTCCGTGGGGCTGGAGCCTAATCTTCCATCCCTTTCAGAATGATGCTGTTATTTTCTGTGCCTGAGGATCTTCCAGGGTCTCCAGGCTAGCTTTCTGCAGCTGGACAATAGAGAAGGCAGGTGACTTGCTCCTTACAAAACTTTGCTTTGCTATAGCTAGGAGACAACTAAACTCTTTGGTTTCACAAAAAAAAAAAAAAGCCAACATAAGAATAATTGTGCTTCTCTTAATGTAGCATGTTTTATTCAAGAACAGGTATTTTCTGAAAGATTCTATTTAGGGACATTACCTGGAGGAAACCACAAAAGGTCACTTTTTTCCAAATCTTCATAGCCCTGTATTAATATGCTTGAAACCTTGTTTAGGAACAAGGTGTTTCCAGCAGAGCACACCTGGCCAACATGAGTTTGTCAGTGTTGTTGCTGCTTTTTCTGGAAGTGAGGTGAAGGATGTTGGCTTCCATGAGATTTCCTGGGCTGCTCCAAGCCTTAGCACCGCTGGGAGGCAGGGCAGGTAACAGCTTTGAGGGAAGAAACAACTATATGAGTCCTTCGTTTAAAAAAAGTAATCCTTTTACTGTTTTCTTGGACTTCAGTAAAATTGTTTACACCAATGTGTAATCTGAATGAAGTCCTCAGGCTTTCTTAGATCATTGACTTCTCTACAGGCAGCAGCTAAAAGTACAAATCCAAGAACTACTGTAAAAGGTGTGTCACTTGGTCTTAGTTGGCCAAGATAGAAGACAGAGAAAAGGCTGGTTTCTCCATGACGTAGAAAACCAAACATTAGAAACTGTAGGGAACACTAATAAAGATTTGCATTTCTATCTCAGGCTTTTCACCTGAAGACCTCCATGTGCCTTGGAAATGCTCCAGAACTTCTGTTAGTATTGTCTTAATTTACATACACAAAATGAAGGCACAGAAATGGTAAAGGTCATTGCTACTGTTGAGAGAGGGAGCTCAAACCTCTCTCTTTATGACAGGAAAAAAGATGGTAGGGCTGAAATTTCTTGACATACCCCCTTGAAGTAGTTTGCATGTTATTAATCGTATGTTTGTTGTCACATTTTAAAGGGTCTAAAAGGTCATGTTTTGGGAATCACTGCTGCTCCTCCTGAAACTTCAGGCATCACAGGTCAGGCTGTGACTTTGCCATGAGAATACAGAAGGTTGTGGAAAAGGTCCATTTTGACTGACCTGCCTTGAATTCTACTAGAAGCAAATTCCTGGGGTCTTCTGATTTTGAGGTAAGCAAACCAATTCTCCTTTATAAAGATGACATTTGAAAAGTAGGGATAGCCCTAATAATGTATCTCATTATTAACATAAACTGGCATACATGGGGAGGAGGGTTGGATTATCTAATTAGCCTTTCCTAGCTTCAACTTTAATGATTTTCCCCATCAATCCTTACATTTCTCCCTACAGAAGAAGTAGCAATATATTCTCCATTTCTTAGTAGACTGCCTGCGCTAACAAAGTGGGAAACAGCACTTCTAATGGGTTAATGTAATGGTCTTAAAATGGAGTGTGTGTGTGTGTGTGTGTGTGTGCATGTGCGTGCAAAACTTCAGCTTGGTCAGAGGCAATCATAAACAGTTCATCAAAAGAGTGGATGGAAATGGCTGTAGTATTTCTGATTACTGGATCTAGAACAGCTACAACATAAGAAGAAAAATCAGGTAAGGGTACACAAGACTTGTAGAAAATCCCATCAGATAAATCAAGATATACATGACTCCCTGAATATTTATGTTGACCTAACCTGGACTTTTAATAGAAATAGTAGAGCTCAATATGAGTGACAACAAAACCTAGTACCATGTGAGTGAACAATACAGTCACTAGTATTTGCAAATGATAGTCGCTTTGCGCTTCAGGCAGTCATTAGATGCAAATCCTTTTAGCAGGTCCCTGTTTCACCACGAGGCTGTTTGCCTCATGGCTGTTGACCAGGACTTCCCTTCTGTTGCCGTTCGCAGCACTTTGATTGCAGCTCCTCTCTGGCTTCATCATCGTGATGCAGATCATGTCACTTTCTTGGCAGAGCATATGTAGATGCCCTTAACATGTGGAGTGTTGAATACACATGCACGTGCCCTGTAATTACCAAACACTGCTTTGTACCGCTTTGTATAAATGAGCTGGCATGCTGCTACAGGCCACTCCTATCATAAGCACCCTTATTCTTTAAGTGTCCGCATGCACAGAGCCCTCACAACATCTTTTTATTTGATGTGAGCAATAAACCTGACTACCTGGTAGTAATCCTGCTATAAAAGCTTTTAAAATCAAGAATTTTAGTGGTTGTAAATAGGTTGTAAAAGGCAGCTGAATTGATTTTGATCAAGGAAAAAATGTCAGATACTAAAATATATATCAATCTCCCGAGTTATGTCAATAGGATCTCATGTAACAGTACACGAGTGATTGTATTTAGCTTTCATGTCGGTGTAGTTATAAAGGAGAATTTTTAAGCGTCCCTCTCCTTCATCATTTGCTCTTAATGCTAGTTTATTTTAACAAAATGAGAGAAGAAAGAAAGACAAACGAGATACCTATGTATGTAATGCCTGGAAGAGTCTAGGAGCCTTGTCTCAGTGCTGTAGGTCTGGTCTCCTTTAAGAAGAACATAGCCTGGGTGTGATGGTGAGGAGCAGGGGTGTGCTGGGTGTCTCCCACTACTGTGACACCTTTTCACCTTAGCCTTTTTGGGCTAATGGGCCTTTTTGAAATGTATGCAATGATCATTACTGATAGAGACCAGATAAAGGACTTCAGGAATGAGGCAAAAGAGCAAAGGGTGTAGGATTAACGTAAATAACATTGCCTGACACCTTAGTTTTGTGTTTATCACCTGAGTGACTTAGAGTAGTGAAAATGAGATGCCAGAAGATCTGTGTGGGGGGAGGCAAATATGCTCGAAACCGAAAGCAGACCCTCCTAATACAGAGCAGTTGAGAGGTATGATCTGCGAGCCCACGGCACGACGTTGAACCACCACCCTCTCTCTGCTGCTATAGCCAAGGCCAATCCAAAATACCCCAGAGAGTTCAAACCAAGTGTAGTTTGCACACAAAAACATAGCTGGAAGCTGTACTGGGGAAAACGTCACTAAAGGCAATGTATTTCTTAATAATTCAAAAGGTAAGAAACAAAAGTTACTGACTCTTAGGATAATCTGTTCATGTTCTCACTTGCATCCAGCTTACCTTTTAGTTAAATAACAAGCAATGCCATGTGCATAGGTGTACACTAAACTCCCATTCTTCTTCGCTCCTTCTTTGCTGTTTGTAATTCCTGTTATCACCTCCAACCTGAATTTTTAGTGGGATTGTTATCACACCTCTCTGTTGTTTTGAAGAGTCCCTGTCCATGCTGACCAGTTAATACCATAATCATTGTTGGAAAATTAAAAGTAGTGAAAGTAAGGTGGAAGGTGTTAGCATATGTTATATGCTGAGGATAGTGATTCCTCCTACAGCAGCTTCTGTGATTTCAAAAAGTAATGCAGAACAGCATACAAAAAAAAAAAATTGTAATAGGTGTGTGACCCTCAGATATTCATACGGACACATACTATTCTACGGCAAACTCACTGTGAGGCGCAAAGTACAAAGTACACAATGGGCCAAATTAGCAACTGGTACAAACTACCGTTGCTCTGTTTACTTTGGTGGAACTGTTATTCTTCTGCTCTAGTTGTGTGTTTGTCCTAGGCCTGGTGTATTGCAGGAAAACCCCTCTAGCACAGGCACCCTGTGGTTAGACAAGCCTGAGGGACCTCGGTGTGCACCACAGCCTGTCTCCCAGCTCCGTGTCAAGACAAGATGTCAAGACAAGACCCAAGACCACACTGTGGTTCGTGCTCAGGACCTGCATTAGGAAGGATACCCAAGCCTGTGGGATGAAAAGTTGCTGCAGCACACATTGGCCTCGTCCCTTGATCTGGGTGATGGTGGGAGCAAAAAACATGAGTACACTTGCTGTGCTATCTAGTTACCAAAGCCTAGAAGCCAAAGAATGAATTAGCCTAGAGAAAAAGCTGTCCTTCTGCTTCTAAAACCTCCCAGGAGTAGGAGAAGGACTTGGATAAACCTTTCCAAAGCTACTGTGCTGCCACTTTGCACTTGGAATGGGAGAAGCCATTCAGCACCCTACAGACACAGTAGGAGAAATAATTGTCATCTGCAACACAAACACTGATGTTACGAAACCCAAAATACAGGGACAGATCTCCACCCTAAAATGAGTGATATGCACGCCTGATTTGGAATTCAAATGGAATGGGTGGGGTGGTTTTGCTGATTACTGTTTGGGGCAGGAGTGGTAGAGGAGAGGCGATTTAGATGATAGGTTGTGCTCCTTCCCAGAGCTTCCCAGCTTGAACACAGTAATGTCTCCTTCAAGAAAGGTCTAGGGAGAGGGATTTTAGATGGTGCTTGCTGAAAGAGACCTGTGAACAGGGAAGCTGTACCTGTGCCCAACAGTACAAGACTATGCATTTCTGAAAATAAGCATATTAGCCTATCTTGACTGCTTCTCATAAATGAAATAACCTACAATGCAACCTTTTACCATTGGTCAAGTTCAAATAGTGCAAATTTCCTCATTGATAATCCTGCAGAGAATGAGCAATGTAGGCAATGATCTGGAAACTTCTGAGAGACCTAAATTCATGCGTCCCTCTTCCCATGGACAGGGACTCAAACTGACCCCTCTCTTTATTCCTTCCTCCTTCCAGTTGGCCAGAGCCCAGAGCTGGTTACGTTCAGCTGTATAAATGTCATTTATTGTTGAATTCTCAACAGTGAAAGGCAACTTTCACTGCAGATAGCTTGTCTATATTGTCCCAAGTGTTGCAGACCAGCTCCAGCATAGTGGGGGGAAAGGAAGCTACTGCTCAGCTTTTCTGCATCGGCAGAGATACTGCTTAGGGGCATTGAGGTAAGCTGGAATTGCTGAAGTCTTACTATCTCTGTTAATCAGACATGACATGCCTAAAATTGAAGGTTAGTGAACATTGAAAACATTGGCTCAGGATTTTCACTGTGGGTATGCCAGCCAAAAATATCATTGCAGTATCCTGGGCTTGCAATCCTACCCTCGGCAAACATTTTTCAAGCTTACACAGAGTGTACCACCATGCCCATGTGTTAAAGTGGCATTATGCCAGTTCTCAAGGTGGTACACCAGCTTTAATAGGACATATGTGCTAAGAAAAGACATATTTAGTAGGGCAGCCTTCCTAATGCTGTAAGTACCAAATCTTCAGCCAAAAATCCCTTTTATAGAAAGCCGCAGGCCTGTTGACACAGGATTGTATTTTTCAGTGCTCTTATTCTCAAATAGCCAACCTGTAATGGGCTAGGAGGGGATAAAAGAGGTTGTGCTATAGCAAAAAAAAAAAAAAAAAAGGATGGGGGGATTAAAAAGGCAGGTGGCCTACAAAATCTATTAATAGCACAAGGGACAAGAGAACATGGTTGCACAAAGTCATAGCCTTGAGGCACAGCCTATTAAGGCATGACAATGGCAAATAATGACTTTTGGGCAAGATTTATCACAGTAGCTGAATAACTATCTCCCAATATACAAGTTATGCATTTGCCATAAAATGCAGGAGACTGGCAGAGTTTTTAAATAAATACTGGCTTGAGCATGGTGTATTTTCAGTCTTTAACCATGTGCTTGCCCCCAGGACTTTATCTAGAAACATACTGAACATAATGTTTGCCATCACTTGTGACTTGACTATTTAAATTGGCAAAAGCAGGCTTGGTATTTCTCAGTGGTTGATCATAATGAATGGGTCACCTGCCTCCGTGCTGCACTCCGATGAAAACTAAAAGGAAATTGATAAGAAAAAAGCCTGCTGTTACTATGAAACTTGAAGCTGGATTGTTAGCAGGTGTATGGCAATCATTCATATCCTGCATATTCTCTTTCAAAGGTTTTGGTTCAGTTCTGTGCACCTGCTGGTGTAGCTGGGCAGAAACGATGCGTATGGACAGTCATTAGCATGTCCTCAACTTTCCCGCATGGGGGATGGATGCACCTTCCTGCCTGCAGCAGATACTGGAAGAGTGGGGGGCTTATCTGGTGAGTTGCTTTTTTTACCAGTTTTCTAAATCAGGCTATGGATCCTCTGCAGCTAAAAATGTAGAAACTAGCTGTCTGTTTTAGGAGTAGAAAAGCCTTTCATGTGGAAATTCAAAAAGGGAGATAACTGAGCTTCAGAAGGGCAGTAGCATCAAACAACATCTTCTGATCTTTTTTCAGTTTTATAACGCATTCAGCATGGTAATTGAGTACACAATTGATGACATTGTCCATCTTATACTTAACCTAAAAATCATACATGATACTTTACAGAGAAATAAAAATGTTCCAGGATCTAGAACACGAATGCTTCCATCGGCTATGTATGGACAGACTGGAGAAGAGGAGCCTCTTCTTATTTTTAAGTCAAGACCCAAGCCAGCACTGCTTAGAACCAAAAATGCTGAAATGGACTTTTTTAAGGTTCACTCTAAAGGTCACACAGTGACCCAATGTACTCAGACTGAATACCTTTTTAGATGCAGAAAGAGATCCATTGTAGGACTTTCCAATTGAAGAACTACACAAAACTAAGAAAGCTGGTAGAAAAGGTAATTAAAAAGAAGAATCAGAAGGGTAGACTGCATGCAGGTAGGGTGGATATTATTTTAAAAAATTGTATTAGAATTTAAGGGTATATTTCTGATTTGAAAGAACCTTTGAAAAGAGCAAAGAAGCCTGGATAAACAACGAACTGCCTTAAGTAAAAGGTTGTATCTCCCAAATTTTAGATTGTGCCCATCTAAGGAAAGGAGAGAAAAACATAGATTTGTTAAGTTAAATATAAAATCATAATAAGACAATCAAGACAAGACTGTGAGGTATAAAAGCTCATACATGTTTCTCAAACACATCAGAAAGCAAGAAACCTTGTGGCATCACTTGATGACCGACACGTAAAAGGAGTACTCCACGATAAGGTCCTGGCAGTAGAGCTGGCCGAAATCTTTGCCTCAGTGGTCACCAACGGAGAGGTCAAAGAGGTGCTCACGTTGGCACCCTCCTCCACGGGGAAAGGTCTCAAAGTGGAAGGTATCTGCAGAAGAGGCTCTGGAGCAAAGCCATTAGAACAGGCAACAGCAAACTGCGAGGAGTTCAGTGGTTGTAGGGACCGAAGTCAGGATTTGCTGAAGTGCTGAGTGCGGTAACAAATCGCTGTTTATGGAGAGGAGTAGCAGGTGACAACGGTTTCACCAGTTTTGAAGGGGCTCCAGGGGGTAACCACCCTCCAAAAGGTGCAACTTTGTAGACAAATTGGCAGAAATGGTAACATCAGTAAACACATGAGCAAATATAAAATAAAATGAAAGAGTCAACAGCGTTTGGAGTGGGAAGTTGCCTTCATGTGTCTGCTACATCGTTCTGAAAAAGTTACCAAGTATGTGGACAGGAGCGATCTGCCTGACAGAGCTGGGTTTTATGAAAACTTTCAAGATGGTCATAGGTGAAAAAGGAAGCTCCTTCCATGGGCCAATAATTGATTATAGAAAAAGAGACAGGATAATTGATTTTCACAATGCAGAAAGATGGCAAGCAGAGTTTCTTAGGGATCTGTGCTGCAACCTAATATTAGGTATGCTCCTAAATAATTTGTTAAAGATCATGAACTGAAAAGTTTTACTGGTGATTATTAAATTATTAGAGATAATAAAAAAAAGCCAGCTGAGAAGAGTTGCACAACAATTTCATGCTACTGAATGAGTGGGCAGTAGTACAGCAAGATGACATCTAATATGGATAAATGCAAAGTAACACAGAGAGCCAACCCCAATACAAAAATTCAGTGATATGTTCTGCCCTACTTATACAGGTCTTAACGTTGCTGTAGGTAGGTTTATGGAAATATCAGCTAAATATCCTGTAGTTATCAAACAAAACCAAACCAGCCCCTCCCAAGCAGAATGGTTCATAATAACTAGGAAGGAAACAGCAAACTGAACGGAATACACTAAAATGCTACAGTATAAATCCCTTTGCGCCCTCACCGTGATTACATCCAGTCTTCAGCTCCCAAAATCCTAGAGACTAAAGCCTAGAAAAGATGTAACAAACTTAACAAAAGGTGTGATAGGGCCACAGAGAAGAGAGAAGATTAAGAAAAGCATGTGTACTTGGAGGGACTGGGTGTGCTACAGGTCTACAGCCTAGAAAGGAACAGAAAGAGGGGGTTATAAGCCAGTAAAAGCATAAATCTCTGGAGAAGCTGAACAGCTGATGATTATTCCCTATTAACCATAATATAAGAAACAGGAGAAATAAAATTAAGTAGTTAAAATTACAGAGAAGCAAACAGAAGGAGATAATGTTTCACACAGTATGTTGGAATTTGTTATTCTGGGATAATGCCAAATATTTACATAGGTTCAAAAAGGATTTTGACCAGTTCAGAGAAGAAAAACCTATCAAAGTCTACAAAATACAAAGATACAGGCTCTGGTTCAGGAAGCCTTTGAGCTGCAAGCCACTGGAAGCTGGGAGGTTACGCAGTAGAAGTGTCACTGCATGCTTGCCTTGTTGTTTGCTACTGGCCACTGGCAGAGACAAGATACCAAACTAGACAAGCCTGAACATTAATTACACCAGTCCTATGGGTCTGTTTTTTTTTTCCCCGCAAGGGGTGAACAGTAGATAGAGCATTAGTAATGACAGCTCACAGCGAGGGCAGTGGGGCTGGGGGCAGGATGCTAAACGGGCAGCAGCCCTGACTGGTGGCATGTGGTGTGGCACATGCCCTGGGTGGTGCAACAGGAGAGACAGCATTGCTCTGTAGATGCCACAGAGATTAGAGGCTATAGTCCTGAATCAGGCAGTGCTACAGTGAGTGTCGTGTATGACTCATTTGAAACAACTGTATTTCTCAGTGAATCTGTTAAAAGTTTCTGTGTCTGTTCAGATCTTATCTCTTGGTCTGCTGGATGCTCTCCCTCACCTACCACCTACCTAAACTGGCGAGTGTCGCATGGAAATTAGACACAATCGTTGCTGAGTAAGCCTGACAGGACATGTAAGTTTCAGAAACTTTACTTTTCATCACTTTTCCATAAAGTTTTCAGGTTTCTTTTTTTTTTTCCTTTTTTTTTTCCTTTTGTTTTTTTTTCTCCCCAGGGATGTCTGCCTGGGATTATCAGTACCACACTCATCTGAACAAAACCAAGATTTATTAAACACAGACAGAACGTGAAATCCAAGTGAAAGAAACACTTTGCATAACAAATCTCATGATATTTGCATTTCTCATAAACTAAGCAAGGTAAGACATTCTCAGCTTAATTACCGAGAAAGAAGAAAAGCTTCTGCACCATGACAGCAATACCCTGTCTCTCATCAGCTTGGGGCCTTCTGCCAGCATGACACTGCTCTCTGGGGACGTGTATCCTCCATTCACCCAAGTTACCCCACTGACTGGAAAACTGACATACCATGAAAGACAGTAAACTGTAAAGATTTCCTGTATTGTCCAAAAAACAGGCCACTGACTACATCAAAGACCTTTAAGAATAATTAGCAGCCACTTTTCAAAGTCTTTGTGATACCACACCTCACAGATCAAGTCATACAATTCTATTAAGACTCTCTTTAAAATACCCCCAAAATGGGTTTTTTTATTCCTTTCCTTAAACTATGAATTACTGATAGAAACACAGACCTTCTCTCAACTTCTTTAATGTTAGTTTTGCTTATTGGCTCAAATTTACAAAGAAATACAGAATTTTGAAATTTGAAGGTAAAAAACCTGCTACTTCTGAGAAATGCTGTTTCAGGAAACATTAGAGACATGTGTTTTCTATATATAGGACTTCACATGGTAGAGTGATCCTAAATATAAAATTGGCTTCATGGACTTCAGTGTTTCTAAGTTCAGGTCCTAACTAGGAGCATTCAGATGTACCTAAAAATCATTCTTAAAAACAAACCAAAAAAACCCCCTTTGATTGATGAAAATCAAGCAGATCAACTCACTTTTCCTGAATAATCCTACATTCCCTATAAGCAAAGTAGATTGACATGAATTTTACAAAGTTTCTTTGGCCATTGAAGAAAGTAGTTAATTAACAAGAAAGAGACAACCTGAAAAATGAATGCTTTGTTGAAATGAGCTAAAAGTGAAGGAAAAAAAGATAAAATGTTTGATCTTAGGTGACTTATGATAGATTTTATTTAATATTTATTTTAAAATTATGTAATTTTCATAGCAGTCTCAGTATGCCACAGTAGCATAAATATTAATTCAGAAGCAGAACAATTTTGTAAAGAAATGCCCAACAAAAATAATTGTCAATGCTTATACTGATTTTCTCCTGGTAGTTTCTCAAGAAAACACAGTTTTCCAGTAAAGCTGAATGTTCTCTGCTTTGTTTTCCTTAAATCTGTGTTTAATCCATCTTCTTGTCACCCCTGAATAAGCTACTGATTACATGGCAGTTCTCATATTAAGAGAAGAAACAGAGGCCTGAGATGGAGGGATCCTCAAGTGCATTAGCCCAACACCAGGTCTATGCATGATTTAGCAGTGCAGTTTCAGTTGTACATTGCAGCTGGGGTGATCTGACGGCTTCCTGCAGCTGAAAATGTTGGTCCTTCTTTCTTTCCGTACGCCATCCCCAGCTACGTGCTTCTGCTGCATCTCCTTTGTTGACGCTGGCACTCATCGACATTGTGCTGGATCTTGAGTCGAGAAAGAAAATGATTTGTCTTACTTTTGAAATTGTTTTGATTATTTTGCATTACCGCTGACATTAGGTAGGGAGTTATGAAAGCAGATCCTTATGTATAATGCATCAGCACTTTCTGCCTGTGCCTGTTTGACATACATCCAAAATGTTCAAAACCACAGGGAAGTTACAACACAGTAAAATCCTGTCAAAGGAGGGGCAAGCATCTTGCTCATGCCTGAAGTATTATATTGTTACTGGAAACTGAATAACAATTAACCAAAAGTCAGGTCAGACCTTTCTACCATTGGAGACAGTTAGAAATAAGTCCACTGACGTTATAGATGGTGAAGCCTAGCACAAAGGTGAGATTAATCCACCCTGTGCATTTAGTGGGTAATACTAATGAAATGGATTGACTTAAAAAGTGGCCACTCTGAGGCCTCAGCTTGTATTCTCTAAAGCTATTTCATACTTTAACATTATCTGCTGATGACGTACAGCTAAAGGAAGTTTTAGTGTGGGATTTTTAACTGTTTGACACACAATGTTACCGTAATTAGAAGACACTCAGTCCAATTCCAACAACGGGAAGATTTCTATCTTTTGAAGTGTTTACTGGGTGTTTTTACCACACCGTACCACAAATCTTTAAAAAGGATATCTTGATATAGACCAGGGGATTACTGTTTCATCTTCATAAAGCAATGAAACCAGAAAAGAACAGAATTCAGAAAATAACTTAGTAATAAAATATGAAAAGCTATTTATGTTTTGTGGGATTTTGATTCAACTTGGTTTATAGCTTTGGCGAGTTGTCTATGACATTTTCAATGATAGATTACAAAATATTAGCATGTTTTTAAATAGTTAATCTTTTATGTTCAGAATCATATTCAGCCCCTAGACATTTTAATAATGCTTTAAGAAAGATATATACTGAAAATATAGATGCAATGTTGTCGTTCAAATGTAAACCTGATAAAATATTAACATTTCTTACGAGATTTTTCCAGAAATAGGGAAAAATTATCACCATTGACAAGCTTTACAGTGAGAAAAGCCTTTTTTTTCAGCAAAAGATTGTTCAGTAACACCATTAAATATTGAACTATGTTGAAGCCTGTCTGTAAACAGCCTTCTTTCGGCTCAGTGTGATGTAGATTTATTTTCTCCTCTGTGGAAATAGAACAATGAAATTCTGTTTTAAACTAAGGACCGGAAAGACAGTAGGATAAAATCTATAACTTTCCATTACTACTTTTACGATTTGTTAAGCTCAGTGGAACAAGCGATACATTGTGAATAGAACATTTTTTAAATCCCCTTTGAAATCACTAATGTGCAATAATTATTTAAAAGACAAGGGAATTACAAAAATCAACATGCAGCTAGTACCCCATCAAATGAAACGTAGTCTTGTCTGCGTGATTTTTAACTACCGTTGTCGTACACAGCATCTAAAGACATTAAAGCTGCAAGAGAGAGAGAATTCAGTATGCCCTATTTTCACGCCAGACTATTTGCGTTTTGGATCTAACGAGGCTGGCTAGTCAATCAGTTCCGCAGTGGTGGCTCAATACTTCAATCGTAACAACGCTTGTTTAAAAATAGCCCGATTGCTCATGTAATTAACGAGGTGCCTGTCATTATTGGTGATGGCACTGTCGCCTCGGCACTCTGCACGGGGCTGCGTGGGTGACTCGAGGGAGAGCGGGAGCGGAGCGCGCGGTGGGGCCGCGGGCCAGGCAGCAGCCTGTCCCCTTGGCCCCGCGGGAGAGGGAACGCTCTCCTGCTGGCTCTGGGC
>NW_009192830.1:0-219 GCF_000690835.1 Fulmarus glacialis
GGCCGGTGGCGGCCCCGGCCCCCCGGTGTCCCAGCGGGGTCAGCGAGGAGCGGTTGGCCCTAGCGAGCGGCAGTTCTCCGAGGAACTCGGTGTAGGGACGCGTACGGGCTCCCATGGCTCCTCGGCATCTCTGCTCTCCAGATCAGGAGCGCTGACCTTCAAAAAGATACGAGAGACGGTTTAAAAGCGTGTCTGAAATGGGGGAAAACGGGCTGCATG
>NW_009192830.1:324-1456 GCF_000690835.1 Fulmarus glacialis
CGCGGTCTGTTCAGTCTGTCCAGTTAACGCCGGCAGGGCTGTTGGGGCAGGAACGGCACAGCCTTCGTGTTGGGATTTGGTCACTCCTGCCCGGTTTGGCGTTACTCACTTTTGGCGTGCTAAAATGGGAAATCTTACAAACACTCAAATGTTGTTAATAAATATTAATACCATGAACTACTGTAAAACAGGACTGGATGAAGTACTCTGTCTAACATCGTAGTTTTAAGGATTTCAGGCTCTTTGGAGATGCAGCAACGTAATGGCCTTCTGGGATTTTGAAAGGCAAACTATCTGAAAATTATTTATGGCAAAGAAAACAAGTACTGCAGGGCTGTGGGTTAGGGTATTTTCTAAATTTCTGAACAAATAGCTGTGCTGCTGTTTTTTTGAGATATGGTCTCCTTGGTGACTTCCCCAGCTGCTCGGGAAGGCCCTCTGATAAGCCTAGCGTTTAACCTAAGCATCTCGCTAAACTTCTTTTGGGATGTTTTGTAGCTTGTCCATTTGTGATGCACCCAGCCACATATGTGTGTAAGATAACGCCATCAAAGCACAGTCTACTTATTGTGTTGAGACGCAAGCGGTGGGTCTAATCCTGCCCTTGGAGAGACCCGTGCCATTCCCAAGGAAAGCAGCAGGCTTGCAAACCTGCATCTCAGACCAGAATGGACCTGTGGGCTCTGCTAAAGGCACGTAGCATGTGGCTGTGTAAAATCCCCTGAGAAGCTGTTTATGAAAAGCTCTATAGAAATGTCAATACAACCCAAGAAATGTTCCTGAAGCAGCAGCTGAATGTTCTGTTTTTTTTTTTTAATTTTGCTCATCTTGGTAAATGCTGGGTGAGGAACCACATGCCATTAATGGCCCCTCAACGTTTCACCCAACCTTTTACCCCAGCCAGAGGGCGAGTGTCGTGGCAAACACTGCACTGTGCAGGACATGTTTCGGAACCGTCGTTCTTACAGTGCAGGCAGCAGTTTGATTTTTCAGCACTAAGAGCTCTGCATCATTTTGATGCAAAAAGGGGCCGAGGAGTACTCGGAGCCTGAAGAATTCCTTGCTATTACTGCATTGCCTTTCAGAGAAGGATCTCAAAGCACTTTTGAAAAGCATTGACAAAACGTTCACT
>NW_009192830.1:1493-1784 GCF_000690835.1 Fulmarus glacialis
AAAGCACTTTTAAAAAGCATTGACAAAACGTTCACTGGCCATGTTAGAAGCAAAACAAGCTGAAAGGCCCAGCCAGCGACTTTCTAGTTCCCTTTTCTAACCACAAGGAAAGGCTGCTTTTCATTTCGCCCTGTCCTGTGGGCCGCGTTTCTGCCGGAGATAGGCGGTCTGCCGTGCTCGACTCCCTGTGAGAGGGCTGCCCGCTTGGCCCCATCTCTCCTCATGGAGCAAGAGCCCGGAGGTTGCTCTGTGCCACATGTGGGGCCACCAGCGCTTGGTTGCTCCTCTCCT
>NW_009192831.1:0-12786 GCF_000690835.1 Fulmarus glacialis
GGGCCAGGCTGCGGGGGGGAGGTGCCTCTTGGAGTGCTTGTGGGGGATGGGGCCTGAAAGGTTGGAAATCAAGTAGGGGCGGTGATAGGCAGCGGTCCTTTTCATCCCTCTTTAACAGGCAGGCAGAGGTGCCTAGGCAGGTCCTGCGGTGCCGCGGGCGGCTGGGCGGTTTTGGTGAGCCCTCAGGTATGCCGAAGCTCTGCCCGCAGGCACCTCTACTCTGACAAATCCCTAGCTCCGTAGCAAGCTGCAGCTGGGAAAAAACTGGCGCTAGAGGTACCTGCCAGATGAGATTGACAGGAATGAAATTATGGGCTCGGAGGTAAAAAGAAGAAAGAAAAGCGCAGGGAAAAAAAAAAGGAAGAGTAGATTAGCATCATGGTCTTACAAAAGGACTAAGTCAGTCTTGGCACCTTATCACCTCTAGCAAGCAAAGATGACTGGTAGCTTCCAAAAATAGTTTGCTAATGCTGGGGGGGCAATCATGGAGGTCACACCAATACTGATAAATATAGAATTCTTGTTACGGGACTTCACCTTTTCTTCCTTTGTAATAAAGAACATGTAGCCACTACTGCAGATCAGTAATTCATACTGTTGCAAATGTGAAGAGGGGGACATTTTTCAGAATTCACTTACAGTCTGACGGTTTTGCAGGGATAAGCTTTGCTATGCAGAATATTTTATATTTATTATTATGGCATCTATACAGGTTTTGGTGAAGAGCATTACAAAAGACAAACACAAAACACTTGTTTCCAAAAGTTTACTGAGATAAACACGTGAGGGGCAGCTGGCCAAAAGGCTGCAGCAATTCAGTTGTGAGTACTTTGTGTAGGAATACACATCATGGTGTAGTTTTGAGTTGGTGGTATTTTTATTTGGTTTCGAATTAAAAAGTGATTAATAACTCCAGTCAGGGCATGGTAGATGAAGTGTCTTTTGGGAAGTAAAGCAAATTCTATATACATTTGGCATGACCTTGAGGTAGTCTGTAAAGATGAGAGAGTGTCTAACAAAGATGGCCTGTTGGTAGTTTCCTTTGTTCAGCGTGCACATCTGATAAGAGATAATTAGTCACTCTTTGGGGCTCTAGGAGGAGGATTTTTCAGCATATATGTATTTGGGACTACATCCGTTTCAGCAGCAAACTTAACATAAGAAGAAAACTGGATATACTGCATATGAACATCCATCATCAATTTTTATAGAGATACAATACTGACATTTTACTGGAATTTTAATATCTTTTCTCGTTGCCACATTGTACTGAAGCAGAAATTTATTTGAGACTGTTTCATGAAAATGTTCAAATGTCTCTTTTAAATGCCTGTGTTTATTAATATATAGCCCAGTAATGTTCAGATGGCTTCCATCCTGCATCACCTTTCTCTGAAATATCCCTGATGTGATTCTGCCCATTTTAGGTGCACTGTTTGAGCACAGGAAAAATATTTTCAGATCGTCTCTCAAAAAAGAAATTTGTTTCTGTCAAGACATTTTTCTCCAAATTTCAAAAAATTTATTTTCATGAATAATTAAGAAAATAAGGAAAACCTGAAAACATACAAACATCAAGAAAAACAAACAAACTCAGTGGTAACACATGCTTCTTATGACACTCTCTAAGATTTCAGATACAACACACATGGATTCAGGCTCTGGTGATAGGACTTCCTCCAGCTCACCGAAGCTCTATGTGGGATGAACAATGAGGTACCTGGACACCTCATCTATCATCAATAACTGACAATTCTATAAAGTTGCAGTAGTTGTGGAAAAAGGGATTTTTTTCTTGCAAGGAAATAGGGAGCATGATGCTATTTGCCAGCAGCAGACAGGAATTTTGGAGTTCTTTGGGCAGTTCTGCTCCCCATCCCCTCACCAAGGATCCTCACTCTCTGCCAAGAGGGGTAAAGAGATGCCTTTGCCTCGTGTGAAGCACGCGAAAAAATACTGTTATCAGGCCATTGTCCCAGTTTTAGAGCCTCTGCAAAGTGTGGAAATCCAGGAAGATGCAAATAGCACATCCCACGTTTTCCCTGGATAACCAGCCCAAAGAAAGGACTGGGCACAGAGGAAGCAGAGGCTAAGGGATCCCTCTCTCAAAACACAACAAACAGCACTTTTATGCTCAGTAGGGTCCTCTCTCCCCTTGACTATGGAAAAGGAAATGTAGATTTGTGGGTGGGGCTGCACAAGCTAGCACAGGGACACTCTCGTTATGTTCTACCCAGCCACTGTTGCCGAGACTGCAACGTAGCAGAAGTGCATCCAGACTAGGTTTCAACTGCCATGATGATGCTGATGCTCAGGGACTAATCTCCCCACTGCAGCAGTGCCGAGTTAGCGTGACTACCTGCCCAAGTCTTCGTCCATGCTCTCAGGCTGGTTTTGCAGCTCCTGCTGAGGCGTGCGCTACCCCAGCCAAGCTGCTTACTGCTTCCAAGCTGTCCTGGTGAAAGTTAGCTTCTATTTTCTACGTTACAGGGCAGCAGCAAAGCAAGACTACAGTGTAGACATACCATGTGTCTCTCAGACCCCAAGTGCAACTTTATTTAGGCAGACAAAAAATATAAATAGGTAAATAAAAAACAGATTTTCTGGGTGATTTTGGAGAGAGCTGCCTCGAGGGTCCATTTTCTCACACGCACTCAGCTAGGATACCTTCATTTTGCCTTTCTCAGGAGCTGCTTCATGGATGAGTGGCTGCTCATCCCCATTCACTGACAGGATCCTTTTTTCTGGTGGCTGCTCCTCAGGCTGGCGGGCAATCAGCAGACGACAGGTAAGCAGGATCCCAAAGACTAGGGCATGGGCATAACGCTTGAGTGGATCCCCCACTAGCTGGTGGAAAAAAAGCACAGCCAGCACAAGGAGGAGGAGGAGAAAGTTGGCCACGTCTTTGAGGCGACCAGGCACCAGTGTCATGACAATGCCACATGCCACTTCTAGGGCACCAATGCTCTTGCGGAGAAGGATGGAGCTGACTCCCATCTTCTTTAGCATGGGGAGGGCCCGCACGTAGCTTTTGTATGCTCGTTTCTGAAATCAAGCAGTAATAGCATAGAACACCATAACGTGAGAAAGTAAAGACTTCCACTGAAATAGATTGATGTGCAATATGACCTAAAGATCACTTCAATCATCACAGACCCTTCTGGCACAATATCCAATCTATACCCCTAAAGCTTCTGCTGGAGGGATATTAACACCATCAACCTGCAATTTCCCCTTTATAAGCTGTTGTCTCCTCGCTGGAAAACAGTTCTGCAACCTAGCACCCATCTTTGGAGCTAGGACCAGGCCAGGTGTACCTTCTCCTGAAATCTGAAGTTACGATTGCTAGAATTAGCAATGCAGAACCGTATTGTTAAAAAAAAGTACCTCTCTCTAAGAGTAGCTTGTCCTTTATAATTAAATAACACACCTAGTCCCTGCAAAGCCAAGGCACAAACAGCAAAACCAGACGTCTCTTTCTACTTCAAAGCAACTTGCAATATCCCAGTGTTTATGAGCAGTACAATCTTAGCATCTTGTATACATCAAAGCTGAGATTCACCAAGCCTATCCTATGCTTAATACTTTCATAATCCTTTCTTTCCTCAGATGAAAGCAAGCTGACATTTGACATCCTTTGCTCCCTGGTTTATGCTGGATTTAGAAGCAGTGTAAGTTACAAGACTCAGCCTCCTTACACTGCTGCCTCATTGTTTCAGGGAAGAAACCACCTCTGTTCTTAGACACGTTCAGGTTCTTGCATTTGAACATTAGGTGCTTGTGGGCTTATTGTTTTTGCTTGTTTTTTTTTTTTCTTTTTCAATCAAGTATTTCCTTTTTTTAATAAAGCTCCTGCAGATACTCTTGCCATTGTGTTCTCTACTTTCTAATCAGGGAGAGGGAAATGGAAGATGAATATCGGGTACAGAGTTGTTCAGCTCTCACAGGTGCTGATTAGATTGTAGATTTACTTCCACGTGATTTTGGAAACCTGCTCTACAGGCACACAGAACTTCCCCACTTCTCTGTAAATTTTGTTGCTTCCTTCTAAGAGGAGCTGATACTTCATACGTGGTTAAAAAATATACAGCATTGTCATTTTTGCTACTAAATAACTGAAGATGTCATGACACATTTACTCTAAGTGTATGCATTGTAAGGCTGCATTTTAAACCCTCAGTGAATAAAACCTTTCCTCAGAGCAGAGTATTTTTAAACAGTTGTGCTTTATAAAGAAATGTACTATCAGCCTGTCCTAGAATACTCTGGTATTTTAAGTATTTTAATAGACAAACTAGTGTGTCTCTTTTGCTGAATGAAAAACTGCAAGCTTGGCGTTGTAGGTAGATAACAGAGGTTCTCTATTTGCTTGGAGCAAGAAGCCATGCTTATTGATTGCCAAGACAGTTCACTAATTGTCTCCATTACATGACAGACCACCCTCCTACGCAGCACAGCAAAAGCATGAAAGCCTAATGAGCCATGAACATGTCTATGGTCTATTAAGAATGATGGTGCTGTGCAATATCTGAGTGCCTCTGCTTTCTCTTTGTAAAGATGGAGATCATTCCTACCTGTAGGCCTGGCTCTTGGTAAAGCAGAAAGGGACAGAGAAGCGAGATATTTTACAGAGCAAGGATTTCGCAATGCTTCTAAAGTCTCAGTGCTTTTTTCTGTCCCTTATGTAGAAGAAGCTTAAGAGCTTTGTTTTCTGGGCATTTTATCTCAGTCTCTTGCTCCAGAGTTACTTCTTGGTGATTCTTCTCTGCGAGATCCCTGTGCTGTGCTGCAGATGAGGCACTGCAATTCAGATGCTGTTTGAGAGCTAAGGAAAAGCAGCTGGGCAGGTGGAGCAAAGGGAGAGAACAGAATATGCTGGAAGCTTCCAGCACTTTTCTGAGAGGCACAAAAATTACACCAACACTTTTCAGCCACTGCAGTAAATATAATGGGGGGTGGGGGGAGGGGGGCAGCAGGAGAATAAACATACATAGACAAGGAAGCAAAACATGGCAGCCAATCCCCTAGCCTGCCTGCAGCTTGCAGCCAGCAAAGCTCTGCAGCAGGGTTGGTCCTGGGCAGAGAGTAGCACAAACTAGCTCACCAGCTGAGAAATGCAGACAATGGCTTCTCCTTCCTCTCCTCACCCCTTTTCCGTTAGGCAAGAGGAGGAGAGGCTCATTTCCCAGGCTAAAGAGAATAATAAGGTGACTATTAATAATATCTTCTTCTGCCAGCTAAGAATCTCAAAGCATTTCACGGTAATGAATTAATCCCTGCACAAGTCTGGTGAGGTAGAGACAGTCAGTGTCATTATCCTTGCTTTAAAGCACAGAATTTTGAGGATGATCCTCCGGCTGCCAAAGCAGGCATCTGCTTTTCCTACCCCTAGTCCAGGGGGTAGGTATTTTCCCAGGGATCAACTGTACCTGCCTGCTACATGTCTGGCACTTCTTCAGACCTTGCTTTTCAGAGACCCTTGTGTCCCCATCTTTTTGCAGGCATCGGTGTACTGTGCTACCCTGTCATCTTTGCCTCCCCTCCCTGTCCTTATCCACGAGAGGTTTCTCCATGGATAGGTTCAGACGGAGACCAGGCGAGGGCTGCGTATTATTTGTGTCTCTCTGTGTCCATCAAATAAGGAGGGAGTTAAGCTTCTTCCCTCTCCCTCCCATCGCTCAGGGCTCCAGAGCAGTCACCCTCCGTGTACCCCACTGCAAACACTGCTCTGCCACACGGTTGAGGGGAGAGAGCCCTAATGCGTCTGCCTCCATGCTGCCACTGCTGTACTCACCATCTCATTGTAGGCATCTCTGCTGAGCCGAGGGGTCAGTTTGATGGTCCCCATAAAGACGAAGAAGAGCCCCAGGGCCACTGAGAGGGCGATGATGGTGATAGTCCTGGGAGATGCCATGGAGCCGCCGGGAACCGGCCCTGGGAACCAGTCCTAGCAAGGCCTTCTCGCTCTGGCTGCCAGCCCGGGCGGGAGGTAGTCAGTCACCATTGAAGGAGATGAGGAATAAAGCTGCAGAGGCAGCAAGGGTGACAGCGGGAGGGGGATTCAGCCTCCTCCACTCAGCAACCTCCGGGTCCTAATGCCCCGCAGCCATGCAGCCAGAGCAAGGCAGCTCTAGCACCTGCTGAGCGATGAGCATTCCCACCCCTCCTACCATTAAGTCATCCTCTGTTTCCTTGCACGTTCCATAAATTACCCACAGAAAGCTGAAACTGAGCCAGTTCTAGGGATGTGGGATGGCAGCCAAACGCACAGCACAGTTGCTCACTAGTGGGAAAACGAGGACATGTTAGCAGAGGGCACAGCAGTAACCTGCTATGGAGTGAACGTGGTCGGAGGTCTCTTGTACATAGGCAGCTTTCAGATTCAGATGCTCAGACACTAATAAACAGCAAACAACACATTGTTTAATATATTTGCCCCAGAAAAGCAAAACATGATGTCTTGCCCCTGTGGCTCTCTTGGAGCCTGATGCCCAAAAGGGACGGTGAGGCCACTGTGCCACCCTCCCCCATTGCAGATAAAACCTGTCCTATATGTTCAGCTCTCCAGAGACTAGTGGAAAGGTTTCCTGATCTTCTATTACTTTCTGATTTAAAGTCATTATCTCTCCACCTCTAGTTTGCAACAAATTTCCTTTTGACAAAAGCATAGCCGGGCTAAGCAGAAATCCATTCAGATCTTGCAGCAAGAAGCCAAGGTATAATTATACAAAACAGAACTGCTGGAAAACTGCATCCCTCGCTATAAACTGAAAACAAGAGGCTATAACAGTGTGCAAAAATCTTACACTCATGGGATAGTACAAGAGTGACACTTCCTATGCCTGTCAGGAATTTCCCCATCACCTCCCTTTCTAGTATAGTAAGTCTCAAGTCCTAAAGCCATGTACTTTAAGCCCCCTTGAGAACTGGTGGTTGTTGTTATTAGCTCAGGGTTCCTCAAGACTGGAGTTAAAAAGTCTGAAAAATACAGGCATCTCTCCTTGTTTCCTTGAGACTTCATCAGCCTTGATTCACCCAAATCAGGTAGGGAACTCCTCTTTCGGAGGAAAGAGTCAAATTTAACAGCCTAACTGTGGAAATGTGTTCTGCTACTGGTCTGGCCTAGATGACCAGAATAAACCAAAAGATAACTTCAATACAACATAAAAGTAAAAAGTAAAAAATAAAAGGAGCCCTCAAAACAATGTGGAGTTCTCAAAACATAAGGGAACTCTGCTCACTCGGACCTACCTTCAGGTTGTAGCAGCTCCATCTTTTGAAGAGCTGGAGAGAACTTAGTATAACATTGAGGTTCACAGCTTGCCAATCAGTGAGCATGGCAGGACAGATACAAAACACACCAAATTTTTGAATTAGCTATTACAGAGCAACCTGATGAGGAAATAACTTGTTGCTGCTGACATTTTCACATGGCACTTCATATTTAGGTATCAGCAAGCATTAGAGAAGGGGGAGGCAGGTGTGGAAGGAGAGACACTGAAATCTGTTTTCTCTTCATTTCGTTTTATAGAAAAATCTTTCTCATTGCCTCCAACTTACCCATGTGACTGACAGCAATTCAATATTGGTTTTGGAAATTTATACAGGAAATATTTCCCTGACCCCAAAAGTCAACATTTGCCCAGTGAAGCACAAGGATTTCTAGTTCCTACAGTTTCTTCATAGCAAGTTCACTATCAACTTGAAAAACCCCTGAAATATCCTTGAAGCAAGCAGGGAACTAATGGCATGGCAGTATTAGAAAATACAGTGGATTTTAGTACTTCATATTCTCATGTTGATGCTGAAAACCCACAATACCAGGGAGAGGGTATTTTCCAGGCTGCTTTAACGAGCAGCCCAAGAGGTTTGCAGGGGAGGGAAGGATGATGAAATGCTACAGAGAACCTTTTCACCCCAGAAATCTGAGTGTTTCCGCATAGAACAGTGTAGTTAGGCAACCCCAAGTAAGAGCAAAAGCAAAATTACTGACTTCTATACAACTTTCAAGAAAATAAGTTAAAATCCTAACTACATTGACTCCAGTCTTCAGGACAGTCGGAGGTTGCTTCCCAAGCTCTCAGAGCTGGCATACGTGCCTCCTTGTCAGCGGGTGAACAGCAACACCAGCTCACAATGAACAGTATGAGGAAACATGTCAAAAGGTATAGCCAACGTGGGGGCAAATGGCTCTCCTGCCAGTTTCTTCCCTGGGTCAGGTGGGCAGCACAGCCTGTGGAAAGCAAAGAGAGCATCCTTTAGACAGTAGCAGAAACCTTTCCACCATTATCAGTAGCACAATACACAGAGGATGCACTAAGGAGGTATTGTGTGTTTGGCTAACATCCCTCAGAGTCTGCAGCTGACACTGGCTGAGGTCTGGAACCATGAATACTGAATCCCAAACCAGCTCTGAAAACCTTATGGACAAGCTGAAGGGTCAGAGACAGGTTTAAAGCTCCCTTTCTCACAAGCCATCCCAGCTGAAAGACACTTAATACCCTTAGGAAATAATCCTCAGTTTTGCACTACCTTCATTGGTTACCTGCAGTCAGATTTATCACCTGCAAATGGGCCTGTCCCAGATAAAGACTTAGCTATATGATTAACCCTAAGCAGGTGACTATTCCCCTTGGCTTCACTTCATTGGCTAGGGGCCAACCTTCCCGCAGTGAACTCTGTATCCCACATCCAGATGTGCTGTTTTGTTGTGGAAGGGTGCACAATGCCATTATAGCATGTTTGCATTATTTTCTATTTCTTACTGATGCACTAAAGCATCCTGCTGGAACATAAAACCCAAAGAATACCCATTACCTTAAACCAGCGAGTGCAGCTTGCAGGTAAACCCAAAGTAACGCAGAAGCATAAACCACTTCTGACCATGCACTGACTACTCCCGAATCACACCTGCAGAACTCACCCAGTGAAATTCAGTTGCAACAAAAACCTTCCTAAGCCAAGGTCAGATATTTATGTCCTCGCCTGGACCTAACAGGGTCTGTCACTAAGGTCAGTGGAAAGAAAGAGAGGAGGGTGCTCACTCAAGAAAGTTCCTCATGGCTTCACCCTCTGGCTTGCAGGAGATGTAGAGCAGCCTTCGGATGGACTTGCAGTTTCGGATGGCTCGCACAACCCTGTAATCTGCAAGAACAGATACCGTGCTTTCCCCGTGACCCACCACCACGAGCTCTCCAGAAGGAATGACTACACAGCAAGCGTCACAGAACTGCACTGAACTGTCAAAAATACAGGACAAAAAGAGTATACACATTTTGCCATGTCCTGTCTCAGATGCAGGCTCTTAGGAAGCCAGGGATGTGACCCACACTCAGCTGATTTGGCAGGGTAGAGCAGTGGGAGAAATCCCTCTGCTTCCCAGGGGGATAAAGGATGAGACAAAAAATGTTACTTAATTAAGCAGAGGCACGTAAAACCTTCCACACGCACTTGTGAGACCGCATCTGGGCACCAAGATCAGTTTGGGACTTCCCCGTACACACTGGAGTGAGTCCAGCATGTTAGAGGGATGGTTAGAGGGCTGGGGCACAGCATGCACAAGGAGAGTGTGAGGGCTCTGGTTATTCAGCCTGGGGAAGAGAAGGTGAGCAGGGATCCATCTGCTATCTTCAGGGGCCTCATGAGGGGATTACAGAGAAGACGGAGCAGAATCTTCTCAGAGGGGCACAAGAAGAGGATGAGAGGCAACAGCTGCACTGCAGCAAGGAGAAATTCTAATTAAATATATTACGAAAAACATTTTCAGGAGAAGGTATTCACCCTTGGACACATTCAAACCTCAGCTGGGCTTTATAGCCCTTACACAACTCTGAAGTTGGCCTTGCTTTAGTTGGGAGATTGCACCACAGACCTCCAGAGGCTCCTTCTCTCCTAAATAATTCTGTAAGCGTATGAAAGATGGAAAAAAGATTAGAGCTGTCTGCTTTAAAGAGAAAGCACGGTAAAGGCACTGAAAACAGCAGACTATGGGATTTTAGCTGCTGTCAGCAACAAGGTAAGAAATTAGAGACTAAGCGAGCAGAGGGTTTGGAACCAGTATAACAGGTCTCACAGAACTTGTTCAAAATTCTGTTTTCAAGATGAAAATAAATATTATATTCTCTCACGGAGCCCAGCCCGAGATGGGTTCACCACAGCAACAAGGGGTCGGGCATCCTCCCACGATGACAGGAGTTGTGGTAACACGGCCTCTGCCTTTCCACTGTGAAAATCACAGTTTGAAATTCCTGTGAAGCAAAAAGCAACCACATGAGCTGAGCAGAGTCAGTCTCACCAGACATTAGGTATAACATGAAGTACTGCCCTTTGCTGTGTGGAGGTAACTTGTTAGGATCCCTCCGCTCACTTCTGCTTCCAATTTTTCAGCAGTTACTTTGAAACTTTCTGCCATGGCGAGTTTGAACTCACCATTGAATGCTGCATTCCACCTGGCATCCTCTATTGCCTTCTCCACCACCTCAATACCAATAACCTTGGACACTTGTTGAGCCAGAGAGAGACCAATTGTGCCTGGAAATGAAGGATACAAAATACTCTGTACATGCATGCTGAAGAAACAAGCCTTTAGATAGCGGGGATCATTTTTGGCACACAAAGCACCAGCCCTGGGACCCAGGCTCACACGGCCACTGCTCACCCGTTCCACAGCAGATGTCGAGGAGGACAGTGTCCCCACCAGCCTGACTCAGCTCCCCAACTGCCTGGTACAGAAATTCAGCTCCACGCGTGTTTACTTGGAAAAAGGCATCTGGAGAGATGCGAAACTTCAGGCCGAGCACTTCTTCAAAGATATGGGGTTCTCCATGAAGGAGCTGGAAGGGGGACTGCTCATGGGAGCAACGTGTCATGGTGCTAGCGGAGCACACAAAAAACAGCTGTTAGAAGGCAGCAGCAAGGCAGTCGATTTCCATTTCCATTTCCATTCCAGGGGTGCTCATGTGTAGGGGAGGATGGTTCTCCCCTCACCAACTTGTATTTCCTGTGAGCCTTTCAACAGGATCAAAGAATGTTGACTCTTTTTAAGGGATCTGTAACTTGCACAGCCTAGAATTCATTAAAAGGAGCAAAATGACTTCACAGAAGGTAGCAGTCCTAGGGTCTATTCCCCAGTTTTGCTGCTAATGTGATTTACTGTCTTGGGAAAGTCACTGTAGGTTTTTTTCTTTAGTTTCCCAAGCTCATAACTCCCATGAGCTGGAGCCATAATGTATTCAAGTATTTCAGGTCTGGAAAAACAAAAGATGTGGCCATTTTAAAACCACATCTGCAAGACGCATCCAAACATCTGTCATTCTCTTCAAGCACTCCCTGAACTGGTAGAATTTGAATTTGATCGGGGGGAGAAAAAGGAGGTGGCTTTGTTTCCACTCTTTCCCTGTGTCAAGACATATACCTCTCTTGGAAATAAAGTGAAGTCAAGGCACAGATTGTTCCAGGTCCACATATGAAGAACTCCTTAAGCAATGCTTTCTGAGTAGCCAGTGCCTCCTATCAAGAGCGAGAAAGGAAAACCTGGCTGTTTGGGTAATCTGATTAGACCTCTCCCCAGCGATACACCCAGCAAGCTCAGGTCAGCCAGATACCTGATGTGCCTCTTGCAAGGGGCCCTGTCCTCTGCGTACTCACCTGGCCCAGCTCCTGGGGGTGGAAGGTGATGATAGCCATGGTGTGGCCACAGCTGGTGGTGCGTACCACGAGCTCCCGCCAGTGTCCGCCTTCATGGAAGAGGATGCAGGGGTTTAGGGGGGAGCGACGGATAAACTCCTCATAGCACTGAGTGGAGGGGAAACGGCACTTGTAGGACAGCAAAGACAACTGCCCTGGTCTTAGCATAACTCTGTGCACCCCAAACAGGTGGCTCTTCCACCAGGATCATCTGTTTTTTTCTGTTTGATTTCAATACACTGAGTGAAAGATCTTTCCAAGTTCTTGGAAGACGAGACATTTTAATAATTTCAATTTGTGATTCTTATGTATTTTAATAGATTGGCAGGAATTCATTGTCACTTGATTAACTTCATTCTTTGGAACAGTTTAGAGGCTGCAACGTTCACATGCAAGTTTTAAAAAAAGTATTTATCCATCAACCAGAGTCAGGCCTGAAACTTTTCAGAACATGAAAATGGACCTGAAAACCCAGCGTAACTAAAATTACAATGTTCTCCCAAGTAAGAGTTATGGCAGTCCCTCTATTCCACAGTGTAGGGACAGACATGACTTATTTATTTACCTGGGCTACTTGTTTGTGTTTTGGGGGTATGTTCTCCATGTGGTTGGCTTTCACACAGACAATGTTTCTTGCTGGAGAGAGACAGACAGGTATTTAATTGTTTTGTTTCAGGGCACGTGAACCATTGCAGTATCTGACATGATAAACTGTGGAGAGGCCTTTCCCCTGAATTCTCCCATTGTACAAAAAAAAAAAGAAGAAAAAAGAATAAACTGATCTAAGTGCCCCACTATATCATGCGATGTTCTGGGTGCCCACAGTCTGCAGGACCTGCCAGGATTTCCTTTGCCAGTGATTACTGTCAATAACTTCCATGAAGAGGTTGGAGCTCCGGGAGCTTTTTAAATGTCCTCCAGCAACTCCCAAAGGAGCCACTGCACTGTTCTTAAACTAAGGGAGGCAAAGCAGAGCAAGCTGGTTTTCTAACTGGAGAATAATGGTGTGGGCTTGCAGCAGCAAAGCAGTTTAGTTTGCCTGGAAGACAGCATTCCCACTTCAGTTTAAATACTAAACTTCTGCTGTCAGAGGTAAAATGC
>NW_009192832.1:0-207 GCF_000690835.1 Fulmarus glacialis
GGAACAAGGGGGTCTGGGGAGGAATTGCCACACCGGGAGGACGCGCAGGAGCCTGGAGCCTCTGGCTTCGCGGGTCGCAGGCCCGGAGGAGGGCTGGGAGCTGGGGGAGGGAGGAGATGGGTAGTTGTGCCATACCTGCGCGGGACAGAGCTCCTTCATCCCTGCAGAGCCGGCTGGCAGAGCCCGGTGCCCATGCTGCACATCAGC
>NW_009192832.1:337-2924 GCF_000690835.1 Fulmarus glacialis
CCATAAGGATTTGTGTTATGCTGAATACTGCACACGCCCTGCCCTGATGTGCTTAGGGGTGGCAGGAGAAGGTGGGTGCTTGGGGTAACCCCTAATAGCTGCGAAGAAACCCAGAGCACGTATGCTCGAGTCCGCTCAGGTGCCACGTCTCCAGCACCACACCTACCCCATGACACGGAGCGCTGGCTAAAGCTGTTTCTGTTTCCAGGTGGGAGCCGTGGGAAAGGAGATGTTCCTCGTGTCTATGGCGACAGATCCCGATTTGAAATGGATAAGCCTGTGGGTCCGCATCAGGTGGGCGGCCGTGCTCGTGCTCCTCCTGGGCTCGCTCGTGATGCTGCTGCTCCCGCTGGCTGCTGTGGAAGAGCAGTGCCACGCAGTGCTCAAAGGACTCTCCTTCCTGAAAAGTAAACTGGGCGCAGGCTCCTCGGGGGTCACCAGGTACGCAGGACAAACAACCGGACTGAGCGTGACCTCCAATGGGCTGGAGCTGCTGGTACTGAAAGGCAAAGCCTCCCCAAGTAAGTGTCCTCGGGTGGGTGCAGGGGAGCAGCTGAGTTGCTGTATAACAACCCGCATCTGGAGATCCGCACCCCCAACCCGATGATCTCCTGTACCCCATAATAGTAATGAACTCTCACTGCCCAACTGCAAATTAACGCAGCTGTAAACGACCCAGAGGTCAGACGTGCCATCGCCAGCCTGGCTGCTGGCAGCAGCCCGACTGCATTCCATTGCCCTGTGCTGCAGAAGGGTGATGCGCTGGTGTTCTCAGCGCTGCTTTGTCTCTTGGAAGTTTTTCCTCATTCTTTCGGTACTAGTAACTTCTGTTAAGGTAACTGGAATATGGAGTGGTGTTTTAATACACGGTAACCTGGGATACACAGCATTAATCCTGAAATCCTGGCTGTCATAGAACAGCCTTTCTGGCAACGACAGGCTGCGGTCGTTGCCTTTATTGGCTAGGACGTTAATTTGAAAAACATTCAAAGGAATAATTACAATTCCAGCACTGTATCTTTGTTCGCATTACAGCTATTATCGCTAGGAAGATGTTTGATAGGTCAGTGAAAAACAGATAGAAGTGCTGTTAGCAGCTGTGGGCTGTGCTTCTAGCATGAGAACTGGCATTATTGCCAAGAGAATGTATTTAAGACTCCGTGTCTTCCCACATAAAGCAGCCTGGTGGCCAAAGTGAGTTTTGCCGGGATGGCTACACGCCTGTGGCCAGCTTGAGCCGTGCTGCTCACAGATCCTGCCAGGAACAGCTCTGCTGCCGCGTACTCGGCCTGTAAACGTGGCATAAGCCTCTCTGCTTGTAGCCTGGCAAAGGCTGGAATACAAGTTCTCTGGTACAGTTCTATAGACTGGCTTGATTTAATCTTTATATTAGTGAACAGTAATGGTCTCCAGAGGTTTTCAGTAAATCTCACTACCCTGTTATCTAACTGTTATTGTTGCATTTCAGAAGTGAAATTGGAAGCCAAAGCGGCTCTGAATCAAGCCCTCGAAATGAAGCGCCAAGGAAAGCGGGAGAAAGCCCACAAACTCTTTGTGTATGCCCTCAAAATGGACCCCGATTATGTGGATGCCCTGAATGAATTTGGTATCTTTTCTGAAGAGGAAAAAGATATTCTTCAAGCTGACTATTTGTACTCCAAAGCACTAACCATTTCTCCCTGCAATGAGAAGGCTTTGATCAATCGGGACCGGACGCTACCTTTAGTTGAAGAGATAGATCAGAGGTATTTTAGTATTATTGACAGCAAGGTTAAAAAAGTGATGGCGATCCCCAAAGGCAATTCTGCCCTGCGCCGAGTGATGGAGGAGTCCTATTATCACCACATCTACCACACAGTTGCTATCGAAGGAAACACTCTGACGTTGTCAGAAATACGACACATCATTGAGACCAGATACGCTGTTCCTGGAAAAAGCTTAGTGGAGCAGAACGAGGTGATTGGCATGCACGCAGCTTTGAAATACGTCAATACCACGCTGGTATCGCGGATAGGCTCCGTAACCATCAGTGACATCTTGGAGATACACCGGAGAGTGCTGGGCTACGCCGACCCGGTGGAGGCAGGGCGGTTCAGGACTACTCAGGTGTTTGTGGGACATCACATACCACCACATCCCCAGGACGTGGAGAAACAGATGCAGGAGTTTGTGCAGTGGATTAACTCGGAAGATGCCATGAGCTTGCACCCTGTGGAATTTGCTGCGTTAGCCCACTACAAGTTGGTTTACATCCATCCGTTTGTAGATGGCAACGGAAGGACCTCGCGCCTGCTAATGAACCTCATACTAATGCAGGCGGGCTACCCGCCCATCACAATCCGCAAGGAGCAGCGGGCCGAGTATTATCATGTCTTAGAAGTAGCCAACGAGGGCGATGTGAGGCCTTTCATACGCTTTATTGCTAAGTGTACTGAGACAACTCTGGACATGTTGCTCATTGCCACCACAGAATACTCCGTGGGCTTACCTGAGGCAGATGGCAGCACTGCCGGATGCAAACAAACTATCCCCGTCAAGACTTGAGGGTTGCGGACATTCAGGAGCCAACGAACGCGTGGGAGAACAG
>NW_009192832.1:2939-6961 GCF_000690835.1 Fulmarus glacialis
GAAATAACTCGACAGGAGGTGTCACTCTTTAGCATTTCATTTATTTAAAGTGTCTTACATTTGATTAAATTAATATAATTTATTTATATACATTATGCCAAGCTGAAATGTGAAATGTCGATGTTGACTGTGCACTGTAACTTGCTTGTGCTACTGGAAGGAGGTGGGGAGAGGTGTCAGAGGGGCTCAACGAGCTGAAGTAGAATTTAATTTCTCCTTTAAATTAAGCTTTAAGAAGCTGCTTCAATCACAACCCTTCACCTAATCGGTCAACTGCATTGTCTTCCCTTGTCAAAGAGGTGCTAGGCAAGACAAAGTCTTAACCAAGTCATTGCTTCTGTGTTACCTCTTCCCCGTTGTTCAAAAAAACCTCAAAACACAACCCTTGCAGTAACAGCACTCTCCCAGCTATGTTAACCAGACTCTTTCCTGTCAGTCATACAAGTTTGACAGTACTGATCAGGAAGGAGGCTAAACTCCAGTTCAGCAAAGGCACATCTCCCATCCTGTTTCTGTTTTCAGTAGCACTTTGCACGTTTACTTTCAGTTGCCTTTCCTAGGGAGAGTTTTGTACAAGTGGGAAGTATTTGGTTTAAGATTACAGATGATGCAACTGGAACAAGAGAAGAAATGCTCTCTGACTCACTTCACTGACCTGCGAGGTGCTTTTGCTGTACTTCAGACAGAAGGACTGCCTAGCGTGCTGAGGCCTTGCCTCAGACTCCACCTCATCAAGCAGGAGCCCTGGGAAACTGCAACTGTCCTCACACATTTCAGTTCAGGGTTTGAAAAGAGCTTGCTTCTGCAAAGCTGTGGGCAGAAGAGGTTGTTAAACGTAACCGTGAGACAACCTTTATCAGTTGTGCCAATTTGGTAAGTATGCATGTAGCAAGTCTGCCAAAAACTTAAGTTTCTTCAATCTACACAAGAGAACTTTTCACAGTTAATTACTAGGTCATGTTATTACTGTGATAAACGCATCAAGAATCACGAGGCCTCTTTGTGCTGCAGTGGCAGTTAGTATAGTACCTGGAAGCTGCTGTACAATTCAAAGAAGCATACCTTAGCTTTGCTTTTAAGGTAAAAGCACCTGCAGCCTACCATAGAAGAATAGCTCCCTACACTCCTGCCTGCCAGCTGTGTAACAGCATAATTGATCCCAACACCTCTAAGTTCAGAAAACTTCGATTCAATCCAGTTTAGAGTGCTGTTAAGCTTAAACCCTTTGCAAAACAGCATAAGCTGTTACATCGTCCCAGGCCAGTGTCAAGTTTCTTCCCTTCTAACTCTCTCTTACCTGCAAGGTAGTTGGGATGTGTTTTATACAAGCAGACAGTAGGACAAGACTGGGAGTTACCCACGTACTACAGCACCACTCCATGCTTGTGTACCGATTACTGCTGACAGGGAAAGCAAACAATAAATGAGGAAGGTTGTTCTGTCCTTACAAAGCATGCTTATTTTTGTAGTGCGAGGTGAGTATAAGTAAAATCTGCACTTTAGAGCTCGGGGGGGGGAAATATGTTATTTTAGTAACAGATTAATAAACTATTTTAATATTAAAGTCTTTGGAATAGGCTGTTCTTAAAACGCTCTTCTGGTGAATGAGCTAAAAAGTGGTCACGGAGTAGCCATTCATGGAGCAGCAAGTTACACAATACACACCCTGGCTCCCTCAACCGCGTACGACTGTACTGCAGGGTGGGGCGTTACGGAAGGCTCTGAAGCGGCAAGTCCAACACCAGCAGCCAAAGGAAACTTAATTCATCACTAGTGTTGTGTACATGCGTGCCTGCCTGCCGTGAGGGCAAGGCCAGCCTTAGCATCCCCACCCTGCAAATCAAAACTTTGTATTAAAGCATTATTAGAATGTTTAAGCTGATTTTGAGCTACAATCCCATCGTATCATCAGTACAATACTGGATGGCTAGCCCAAGCTTCTGGCTCAGAAAAGGCTGCACGCCATACTGTGAACAAGCACCGACAGCACTTGGTGCCTTGCCGTATCGCCACAACTGCCAACGTTACGTGGTTCAAAGCTATGAAGCAGACTCATCATTTCAAAGTAAAGCCAAGTCAAAGCAGCACAGAACGTAAGCACTGAAAATAGTGTTTATTTGCAGCAGTGCTTGTGTTGTACAAGTGAACTTGGTACTGGGGTCCCCCCTCACATTCAACCCCTGCGTGTGTTGACTTCCAGAGTCAGCAGCAGCTTTAGTTGACAAGCAGTAATATTTCTATCCAAGATCACGTACCAGATTATTTTAAGTCTGAGGTGATTACTGAAGTGGTTTCAGGATATTCATACTAGATGGAACGAGCTACTTAAACGTATGTAAGTGACACTGTGTATCTCGGTGCACCCGAGAGGCGAGGTACATCAGTACTACCCAGCTGCCATAGGATAAGTGCAATTCCAACACCCACATTTAAACAAAAGCAACAGTATTTATAGAAAACCTTTGAGAACTTGAGTTTAATAAACCAAGAAACATCAGCTTGCACTTCACATTTGTACAAAACCATACAGAAACCACCTGCAAGAGACATATGACCTAGCTAGCAAAAACAACAACAAAAAAATGGTCCTCAGCAACAGCATGTACAGCTTTTATGGGAAACAAAAATTACCAGATCCAAGTATTATCTCATGACACTTAAAAATAATAATTTGAATGTCTTTTACAAATACACAATATAAAAAACAGGTCAACTTGAACAGAACATTAACTGAATACATATATATGTATATTTGTGTATATACATATACACACATATGTATAGAAACTCTCCCAATACTAAAATAGGCCATTGTGGTGAAGTTACTAGCATCTGCCATTGAACTCTTAATGGAAGGAGATGAATGTCCCTGCGTGTGTGTGTTTGGGTGTAAAACGGGTTTGTTGTCAGAGAGAATGACTGCAATCACAATCTGAACTGACCAGTGGAGCTTGACAAGGTTATCATAGGCTTTCACATTGCATCTCATTCGTTAATGAAAGAGAAATATTTGTAAAGCATTCAGAAAACTTGATGTGGCATCCAACCTGTACAGGAAATATTTCCCCCCTCGTTACCCTCAATATGAGGAATCATATAACGCCATTTTACCAGAACGTAGTATAACTCTTTGCTCTTAGAAACAGAGGAAAAAACTGGGTTTGTACCATCCTACACTGATCTCGATGAATGCAGTAGTCCAGAACAGTATTTACACATGATTGTGACTGGCGTTCTCTCCTTGCTAGCATAAGGACACAACATGGCTTCCATAAAGGCATTTCACATTTTACCAGACCCGCTGATTGCAGACTTTTTGCTCACTTTTTCAGTAGCATCTTGGCAAAATCAGCATTGGACATCTTTTTAGGCTCCTCAGGGTGTTCGGATGAAGTTGCTGGTGAGTTCTGGACCATCCCATTCTCAGCCTTAGCCACAGGATTACTCTGGCGCTGTAATGCACGAGGCATCATTGAAAGCTGCGTCCTTCCCTTCCCTCGCCTGGAGAACAAAAGGTGACATTTAAAAATATCGCAGTGCTCTTTGAACATACTGTTTTAGCTTGGGGAAACAAAAAGGACTTTGTTTGCTATGAGGAATGCTCATTTAAATATTATTCCTGTCATTTGTTTCAGTAATAAGCAGCGCAAAGCTTTCAATGGATGCCCTTTGAAAGAGTATACCTAAGTCCTGGCAGAAAACAACTGCCAACAGTCCCCAGAAATTGAAGCTCCGTGTTTATCTACAGGGCACGTACAAATCAACACCAATGCAATGCTAAGCGGCAGGAGCACTCTAAAAGATGAAAGAGCAACCTTAATGTTCACCGTGAACAATGGCTGGTTCTCCAGAACGAGAGGATGTGGAAGTTATTAGTGCTCAGGTGCTAACATCAGATCCAACGGGACGTCTAACACTTGGTAACAGGTCACTACAGACCTGTTTCTATTGGTAATGTAAAGAAAAACCTGCTTTTCCTCATCAATCCAGCAACCCAAATTTTTACGGTTCAGAACGTTTCA
>NW_009192832.1:6992-22423 GCF_000690835.1 Fulmarus glacialis
ATTCTCTTATATTCTAGATAAGATTCCTACATTGTAGCATATAAAGAAACCCAGTGTGTTCTTTTTAAGCATTGCCAAGCTGTCTCCCTCACTAATACTTACGCTCCATAAACCTGTCGTGGTACTGCAAATTGCGAGGCTCTGCCTGCCTCAGGCTTGTCTGGCAGCTTTCGGAGAGGTGGGTTACTGATCGCCACCTTGATGACGTGTTCCTTAACTGTCAGGCCATCCATTTTCAGCACTGCCTGCGAGGCCTGAGCTTCATTTTCATATTCCACATAGGCCAGGCCCTAAATAAAGAAAAGAGGTAACCTACATCAGTTTTAGTGCTTCTTTCTCTGCATGACAGTTTTTGCTAATAATTTGGCCAACTGATAAGAAAAACTGTACAGAAAGCAGACCTAAACATGGCTAAGAGTCCCAGTATTCTTTAGCTAAAAAAATTCTTATCTACACATATCTACAACCTGCATTTCTTGACTCTCATTCACAATGCCCTAATTTGTGGAAGAGATATTTAAAAAAAAAAAAAAGAAAACCAAGATCCCAGTAAAGTAAATACAATGAAGTACTGCATCAGTGGCAAGTTTTCACTTCTAAATGTAAATTATACATCCAGGCTGAATCTGGTATTGGACAGATTTTGATTCATAGTGGAAGAAAAGATAAATCAATCTATGGAGCTAGAACAGAAAGATCCACACAAACTCTCCTGTGATTCTTCACTAAGCTGCAACTAAGGAGCCAAGTCCGGTAGCATAGGGCCAATGCGGCCACCTTGGTTTTAAGAGCAGTAAAACCCATCTCAAGCACCTCTAACAGAACTGACAGGCACCGTCTCTAAAGAGATTGGTGTTGCTGCCCTGAGAACAGGGACTGGTGACAAAAGCATTCGTTGCAGGAAATTAATCTGCATTGACTTCATGAAGCAACAGCTGCTAACCACACTGGTAACCAGCTGCTAACTGCTGCTGGTGCACCTTCAGTAATGGGGTCTTATTTCCAGCAAACGCACAAAAGGGCACGCCCCGGCATCTGCCACGGCAGGCTCCTACAGCGAGTACACTAGTTGGGAAGCAACACCTCGCAGTTCTATTATTATTATTTTTCTAAATGACATTCAAACCCTTAAGCTGTATTTTTGGATTATCCAGTTTCACAGGAAACACATCAGATTTTATATAACATTGAAAGTACATTTATTTGTGGTTTAGACAGAATCCCAGCTCAAACTAAGCTGAGAACATGGCTCACAAGACTTGGGGTACACACAGAGAGCACTTGTAACAAGGGATGCATGCAACAGGACCTATACTTGAGATATTGCCGAGAGCTAGAAAATATATTTTAAAAATACATGTGCATCATCACCAGGATGGCACCTGTTAGAAGTGCCCAACATGCAGACATGGCCGAGGTGTCAGGCAGAACTTTGGCAGAGCAGCAGCTAGTTTAGAGTCTCTTATTTAACAAGAACTCATTTATTCCAGGATGAAAATAATGAGCCCTGTCAGAGAGAGGTGGCTCATTTCTCACTGGGAAATCTATTATTGCAGCAGGTGTCATGAACAATAGCCTCAAGAAACTGAAGAAAAGGAGGGGGGGAATAGGAACTGACCCTATCTAGTCAGTTACTTTAAAAACAAATATCCTTTGCAGACTTACTAATGCCTATTTCTACTATACTGAAAGTGCTGTAAACATCTTCCCCTCCATCTCATTTATATTACACATTCTTCTTGTGCAATTTAAGAAGTATTTTGGAAAAATTCCTATTCCCCTCCTACTTCTTATTTGTTGGCACAAAGGCACACTGGGGTGTATAAATCCATTTCTAAAAAGTCTTAATGCAAAGCCAGGTTGGCAACTTTTAAGATATAAAGCTTACTTTCTGTATCCAAACTTCATGAAGAGCTTCTTTTTGAAGGATTTCTTAAAATTCAGAGTGCATTAAGGATGCCTACCTTGGGTTTTCCAGCTCGGTTGGTGACCAGCCGAATGTCTTTCACATTCCCATGTGCTTTACACACATCTTCCAGCTCCTCCTTGGTGCAGGAAAATGGCAAACCAGATATAAACAATTTATGTTTCTCCAGGGTAGTGCTATACCTGAACACCTGAAGAAATGAAGAGGCTGTTAGATACCAAACCAGTCAGAGACTCCAAGGATTTCAACCTCTTACACCCCCAAAACCTTATCAGAGTACTTCATATTTGCATGATACAAAGATACCTTCAAGTTATGAGTAGTATCTTGAAAGGTATTTGCATATTAACATACAGGCATACACTAAGGACTTGCAAGTAATTCTAAGAACTGAGACACTTTTAAACACCTATGTCTCCTTCACAATGAGAAGGGCCATTGATAATGTCTTCTTGTTCAGTTGTCACTATCTGAACCATTAAGTTTTTCTGTACAATGACTCCGTAATGCAGAAAACCACTGATTATACAACTGATATCTAGTATAGATCATTAATGAGAACATGAGAACCAGTGGGTTGTGTAATAAATGCCTACAGCTGTATGACTCAACCAAAAAAGTACTTTACAGATCAAGATGCTCAAGCAGGAATCTGGGTACCTCACACCATTAACAAGCTGCTCAGATTAGCTTACTCAAGATTTCCAGAAATCTGCTAATGTCAATCCTGGTTTATGGCAGAGTAACATAAGATGCAAGAACTCCCAGAAAACAGTTTTACTGCTAAGACATAACATTACCATTCCAAACTAGCACAACATGAATTCATTAGACGCAAGCCCTCTGGAGGCAACATATTCTGCTAACTTTCCTATGCAGTCCCACTGTTCAACCTATTACTTGAAAGGATAAAAGTTTACCTTAAAGTCTGGATTCTTGTTCTTGTCAACACATGGAGAAACAAACATTGGTCTTCCCTCCACAACTTTACGATCCATGCCAAGAGCTTGGACAGCAGATTTTTCTTCCTTGAATTCTACGTAGCAGTAGCCCCGGAAAGTCCCCTTGTTGCTGAATACTGGACGGATTTCCGCTACCTCCCCACAGCTCTCAAAGAGCTCTTTCAGTTTCACTTCAGGATCTGCCATGTTGTAGGAAAGGTTGCTGACAAAGACAGTGACATTATCTTTACTGCTGTCATGTAAAACTTTGGGGATGTCTTTTCGACTGGTAGATGCCTTTTCCTTTTGGTTTGCTGGGTGATCTGGCTTTTCAGGTCCACTTCTTCCAAACAGCCCGGTTTCTACCTCCATGTCTTCTTCAAGAAGTATGCCATCACCATCTCCCTTGTGTCTCTTGCTGGGCTGCTCTGCTGATTAATGAAATTGAAAGCCTTACCAGAAAAAATTACACCATTTCATTCACCATTGAAATTAAGCTGTCCTCATTACTACTATGGAGTTTGGAAATGGCATGTGAAACCACAAATACAATGACAGGTCTTAAAGACACAAAATAAAAATCTCCCTCAGGTTTTTAAGAATGAGTAACAACAGATTATTTGACCAAGACAGCAAGTATTAGATGAAAGCAACAGGGATATTTTCTCCCTTTTTCTGTCTGTTACAACTACTGATTCATGTAGTTTCTCTTTGTCTAATGGGATTTTTTTTTTTTTAAAATTAAGAAACACAAAAATGTAAAAGCTCCCAAAACTCCCAGGGGCAGCAATCTATTAAAATCTTCTATTACCACTTTCCAAGAGACTCCTACGATACTGAATAACCCAATTTAGATACATGCCTCAGTGTCATTTGACGAGTCAGGAAAATGACTTTTTTTTAAACAAACAAACAAAAATCACTATTTTTCAGAAATAAGAAAAAAATAAAAACCCTATAGAAGTTCTTATAAACATATACTTGTGTTGATCAAAAACCGTTTAGTCTTGCTTTCATTTCACTACCACAAAGATCTCCTACGAGAAAGAGACCCTGAATAGACAGCAGCTCTGAAGACACCAGCAATGGCACTCCCTCACCTGCCTCTAGCTGAAGGGAGGCAACCGATAACCCTGTTCCCAGAGGTCTGAAGCTTTAAGTTTTTTGTTTTTCAAGGTTTTTTTACCTTCTTCTTCTTGTCCCCATTCACCCTCATCATCGTCATCTGCTTTGCGCTTGTCTCCAGTCCTGGTTTTTTTAGCCTTTTTGGAAGCTTTCTTTTCTGCCCGAGCCTGCTTTCGTTGTTCAGCTTTCTCCTCTTCTTGCTTTGCCAGAGCAGCTTCTTTCTCAGCAGCCTACAAATATGGAAGACTTTTTTCTAGTGACTGCAGATTAGAGAGCATTCTTACATGCTATTTTCTAGAGTGCTGAACCTGGAGGGTTTTTTCTTAAGCTCCATGAAACACAGTGCTAATAGGATCATCATTTAAAGCACATCTCAATTGTTTGCTCTTATAGCTTTCCTGGAGTGCATGTTACTCTTGTACCCAATCCAAGAGTCAAAAGGTGAAAGATAAAAAACATCAAAAGACATTAACGATAGTTTTAAACTAAAATCAATAGTTCTGAGGCTTTAAGACAATTCAGGCTTATCTATGGGAACCAACATTAGAAATCTGACCTTCAGACAAGCACGACCTTAATATAGGTATTTCCTATAAACTGCTTAGGTAGTTCACAGAAAATTCTGACCTTTGCTCTTTGTTCATTAACTCGAGCTAATCTGTTTTCTGTTTTTTGGACAGCTGCATCCCAGTCTTCCAATGTTCCTGAAGGATAAAAAAAAGCCTCGTATTTAGCTTTCCCATAATTTGAAAATTCAATTCTGGAAAAATAAGAGTCAATGAGTTCATGGAACTTGCTCTTAGTATTAACCACTATACATGAAAATTTTAAACATAATGAGTAGCCTTTAAAGAAAAAGAAAACAAAACCCAAGCAGGGCAGAAACCTCTCATTTATAATATGACACTCCAAGAAGGCATGGAAAAACCCAGTAATTTCAGCAGACTCCAAGTCAGGCCAGAAAAGAACAAAAAAAGAAAAAAAGAGCTGCTTGTGTATACTACAATAGTGAAAAGAAAATAAGCCTTCACCAGAACACAAAACACTAGATCAAAAGTCACTCTGTGTCATTGTACACTAACTAGACTGGGTAAAACGAGACGACGTGCAGTTAGTTACCTTCTATTCTCTCCAGCGTGAGCAGCACCTCACAGACGTGCTCTGGATAGTCACTTGTGCACTGCACAGCTCGATGCAAGGCCTTCCTGCAGTGCTGAGTGTCACCATGAGCTCTGCAGTAGGGAAACCATAGCAGTAAGGAGCCAACCCTCCACAACAAGATTACAAGACAGGACAGTTAACTACATTCTATGCAAATGTTTTCCCTCCTTCCCCAGCGAACTCACACTACACACTGTTGCTGTAATACTTCTGAAATACGCTGCAGAGCTGCTGTAAGAACCTCAAAAGCATATTATAAACCCATATGAAGTATACCCATGCTAAGCATCTAAGTCTTGTCTCACTGATGAGGAAACCAAAATTAACTCTTTCAACCAGCCAAGCTCTTACCTTTCTAGGTTATAATACTCCAGCCACATGTTAGCATATTTGGCATTTCCTTTAGTCATAATGTTGTCCCAGAGTTCTCTGGCTTTCTGCATGTTGTTACATAGGCGGGCCTGAAACATAGCATCCAAAGTACTTGATATAATTTAGGATTATTTGTACAACACCATTACCCCCCTGTCTTCCCCCGACGCCCCAAAACAAGAAAACACCACAGATGATGCACACAGACCCATTAAGGTACATTTGCTCCTTAGAGCGATCAAAGCAAACACATAATGCAATCCTACTGCTGAATAACACTTCCCTGCCCACCTGTTACATCAATCTTGGTTTCTGGCTCCCACATACATTTCATTTTGGTCATTATAAAAAAAATTAGATAGTTGCTTCTGAATTTTTCCTTTTGTCATCACTCATGAATGTACCTAATAGAGCACTTAAACACAAAGCCAGTTCTCAGTCTAAGAAAACTGCTTAGGAAATGGAGCAGGGAGAAGTGCTTAGGAAAGGGAGCAGGGGAAGAGGGGAAATGGATTAAGACACCCAAGTGGGATTCACCTGATCTAACTGTAGCGGTACATGAGTACGCTAGACAGCTGACTTATTAGAACTGTTTTAGCATAAGCTGAATCACACCTGGATGTACCTTCTTTCTCCCTCCACTAAGTGGACAGAAAGTGAAAGTAATTAATTCAGATTCAGGCTCACATTGTTCAGGAGGATTACAACATCGGGACTTTGGCAAGCCATTCCATGCATTATACACAGAAATTATAGCACAGAAGTAACATGACTAATCCTGATTCGTATGAGCCTGTGGCAAAGGAAGGAAAATAAAGCATCCACTCACAGGCAGTGACGGCACCAGCACATGGATACCTGTACTAGTTTGAAACTAGTTAGTGTAGGCAGCACTAAATTAGGCAGGATTCAAGGCAGTTTACAGACTTAGTGTTCAGTTCCAAGCCACTGTGGCTAGCCCGCTAACCAAGTTACTCACAGACCTCTGTACCATACTGCAGTCACAGCAGTATTAACAAGTTAACAGTCATGACAACTTTCTCAATGAGAATGCTCTTTCTCTCCTGGGATATCGTGCTTCAAGCCTGAAGCTACACTATGTGCTTGACCAGTCCAGACACAGGAGTGGAAGAAGAAGGATCTACTCATTGAAGTTACCCAGACAAAACATCAAAGTACAAGAGGATTGCATTCTGTGGTTGGAATGTTAAAACGATCAATTTCCTCTAGTCTAGCAATTTCAATACAGCAGACAAACATCACCTCAACTCTTGCCCAGTTCTGCATGATGGTGCAGGATGGATCTCCACTTTCACTGAACCCTGGGAATAAAAATAAGTCTTGTTTGTGAATGGCTCTTGGAAATAGTGTTTATTAAACAAGTTCTACATTCTAGATGAAATGTTTATCTGTAGCTTTCTTAAAATGTTTGAGACACTGGAAGACAAGTTAAATATTGTGTGGAGAACTAGTCTTATAAAAATTATTTTGAACAAGAGAAAACAATATATTGGATGATTTAACTTACGCTCTTCTACTTCTTGTTTCAAATACTCCACAGCACGTGCAAATGCAGACCGCAGCTCTTCTAGTTCTTTACTCGAGTCTTTAGAAAAAAAGAAAGAATGGCCTTAAAATAATAATTTCATTTTCATCTCCCATCCACTAAAACCTCTTCCCTAACACCCACAATGATTTTATCGGGGGCGGGGGGGAAGCCAAAGTTTATGACTTCAGTAAAACTCACTACATGCATAATAAAGAAACCATCAAGTACCTAAAATATAAGGCAGGGCATTTTTGCAATAGCACAATCTATTCTGTCCGCAAGGAGCTGCTTTAAACCAACTAAGTTCATATATTTTATAGACACTAACTGGCCAGAAAGTAATTTCTGTGAAAGATACAAAATTACTGTTAAAGTTTTAAAAAAGTAATACCACTGTTTCGGAGAAGTACATAGAAAACAGTTTAAATAATTTATTCACACATATATATACCTTGTGTAAAATCCACCCTTCTTCTCAGGTAATCAAGATACGCCTGCCAGATTTCTACATAGTCCGTTGCTTGAATAAAACCTGCATTCAGAGCTTTTTCAAACATTTCTGAAAGAAACGGGGAAAACACACCCACACAAACATATTTACTTTTCAAATATCGACAAAATTAGCAAGCTACAGTGTCTAGCACAAAGAAGTATATACACCTTACATTCTAGGAAGACAGGAAAATACAAGAAATCCTACATATGCTAAATTGGTTTAGGAAGCAAATGTAAAAGCCAGTTTAATTCAGTAACGTTCATGCAAAGTTGAAGCAAATTGCTCACTCAGAATTGAACCTGCTCAACAAAAGCAGCTTTGCCCTAGAAGGATGCTACTGCACATTTCCTCAGCTTTAAGACTGTTGCAGCAGGATGAAAACAAATCCTACAGCGTCCTACAGGTCACCATTTGTCACACGTTATTCAGAGTGCAGACAGCAGTTCTGTAGTGTAAAGAAGTCTTGCTGAGATGGTCTTTCTTTACCAGAAATAATGCTGTGATCAACTCTATGCCTCTCCATCGCCAAAAGGTATCGAATCCACAGTCCAACCGTCCAGGGACAGTTCCTAACAGCACGGTCATGAGCGGACAAGACCAACTCTTTCACTTTCAGCTGCCGGTCCTGAAATAATCATACAGCAAAGTTTTCAGTTCCTGTTGGCCAGAGAGCCCAAGACGTACCAGCTTATAAAGAGCCAACACCTTAAAACAGTACTTCCATTTTATATTTGAAAAGCTAAGAAAAGATGGGCATTTTAAATTCTGTAGTCCTAAAACCCCAGTAAACACCTTCAAAACAGAAAGGATATGCTCAGGAGCAACATAAACAAGAACTACATGCCATACTCAGTCTGCAATACCTAACTGTCTGCTTCTAACCAAGCCAGTTGGGTATTTACTCGGTGCCTTTATTATATTTATCTCATTGGCAGAAAATACCTAACTGTTCTTAGTGTGTTTAGAAGAGGGGAGGAAAGGATACAAGAAAGAGGGTGCACACACAGCCTACTCAAGGGAGGCAGGCGCTGTTCCACCCAGAACCTGCTGTCTCAAGCTGGTAAGACAAAGACATGTCAGAGCAATTTAGCCTAGATAAGCCTCCTGTACCTAGTTACACCGATCTCTTAATAGACCGACCTTCTGTCCACATGAAAACCCCGCCTCTCAAGTTCAGTATGATTTTCAAAGTGCACTAACTAGCCCACATGTAAACGTAGACTAAACATCTGGGTTTGCTTTGGCTTGTTGGTAAATTAGGTCTCTGTTCTCCACTGTAAAATATTCAGGAGAGCACTGGCAGCTCTCAAACAAGTACTGTCATTAATTTATCTGTGTCTCCTGAAGGACAGGCAGGCTCCCCAGTGATTCAGACAGCACTGAACTGCTATGCCTACAAAACCTAGAAGAAAAGGAGGGACATCCTCAGAAGCAATGCCTCTGGATGACTAGCTACCAGACAACGCCGGGGCTTACAGCACAGCTTACAGCTGGTGACATCTAGTCAACTCTTTGCCAGATAGCACAAGCCTCGATACCCACACCCAGTTTAATTCTGCAGAGAAAACACACAACTGGAGGAAAAAGTGACAAATATTCACTTCATCAATAAACACCACCACTGAAAACAGGAAGAAACAAGAGGTGAGGTGGAAATCAGTTTCTGAAGAATTTAAAGACTAAGGGACAGGACTGAGGTAGAACTTACTGGTCGTTCGTTTATCAGCCACCAAGATTAAAAAATAACCAGGACAATAAAACCGCAAACATCTAGTTTTTTTCCTTACCAAATACTGATTGTAGCGTGCCCAAAGATCTGGCACAAGGCAGTTCTCAGCCAAAGCCCTCTCATAGATCAACTGAATGCGAGCTGGATCACCTGCTTTCATTTCAAAATCAATGTAAGCTTGATATTCTGCTAGCTTTGGTGTTTCAGCACCCAGCTATAAAACAAACAGACATACAAAAAATTAAAATCTTCTGAAGAAAGCATGATTCAAACAGTTCAACTGTTACTCAGAGTAGGTCTCATGCACAATTTCACACAAGAGCTTAGCCTCTAAATATCAACAGCTTTTGATTTTCACATCTCTCCAAATACCACCCTGGTTCTGAAGCCATTCGGATCCCTACTTTTTATTCCTCTTAGCACAGCATGCTCGTCAATGCTGGAAGAAACAGCCAGAGTACTCATGTGCACCTTAGGGTAGCCTGACACAGTCAATAGATTCCATAGTTTCCAGTATTCCCAGTTGTGAGGCTTCTTGTCTCACATTGCTCAGAGCTGGAAGAGTCACCTAGCAATACACTGCTGCTTTATCTCTGTGACTAGAAAAATAATAAAATTTGGGAAAAAAAAACCCAAACCCAAAGCAATTAACTCTTCGTTTTAAAGCAAGCTATAAGTAACAGCATTACCAGTGCCTCTTCATATGGTTTACACTTCTCCAATTGCTGTAGAGCTTTTTTGTAATTCTTTATTATTGTTTCTGGTATTGGATCTTCTGACCATTCCTCATATTCAGCATATGAAGCCTCCATATCTATTAAAACGGACATGAAACCCCATCAATAACTTATTGGACTAAATCAACAATCAACCTATATATGATTGTAACACATTTGTATTTCTGTTTATACTTTTGAATCTTAACTGTCACATTACCGCATGCTTATAGGGTTCAGATGCTTCATCTTACACAGTGCACTACAACACAAACTCAGGACAAGTTATATTAAAGCTACTAATTTTGATTTAGGAAACCAAGGTGGCAAGATTTTCCCAAGGCTTTAAAGAAAAGAGACCAGCGCAAATTCTTTCAATATGCAAATGAAGAAGTCAGAGAACTGTGCTTAACTTTCTCCCATAAGCAAAGCCACACGAAAAGGGACTCAAGGAGTTTAAAGAATGAAGCAGATATGGCAGAATTCTAACAATCCAGCTGTCAGCATGTACTATCCCTACCAACCAAGGTTCTTATGTAGTGATCATCACAGCTGAATTCCTAGCTCCTAATTGTCATGTTTTGTGGTCATCACTTGCACTTTAACTAGCCTCAAACTATGTACTGAAGAAACAGATAAACCAAGTTTCAATGAGTAAGAATATTTCTGAACAAAAGGGATCTGCGCATCATTCAAGAGGCCCTAAAGACAGCCAAATGTCATTGATTAAAAAATTCAAAAATACTACAGCTGCAGTTTGTGTGGCTCTACCAAACGAATAATCATGACTAACGCCTAGATCGCCGTAACACAGCTTATTCGTGCCATCTCTCCAAGTGCACCGGCTCTCACCTAACAGCGGGATCCCCAGCTGGCGCCTGAACAGCGTGTGGATCTTCTCAAGCTGGCTGCAGAGCATCTGCTGCTGCTCAGGCGATGGAATGCTGCCAGGAGCTGGCTACAAACAAAAGGATTGAAATTTAATCAGTTCCCTCAAGCCTGAGCTGATGAACATGATGGGGTATTGTTTATGGTTTGGGGGTCTGGGCTCCAAATGACTACATGATCCTTGAAGAACAGACGCAGCCAACTTGCATTTCAGGTCACTGCTGTGAAAGCTAAAACTTGGAAACTGCTAGACTCAGAAGCTGGATGAATGTGAAAAGCATTCCTCACTGAAAGCTGACACATGCATAGGGAAATGATAACCTGAAAAAAGTAAGCCGCATGTGATCATGCCATTTCACAAACCCACTGGGCTGCCAAATAGTTTTTCAATAAATCCCTGGTGTGTGCACAGATGATCTAAAACTTGCAGCTTTCTTTCTGTTTGTGAGTGAAAGGGTGTTCTCCCATTACGCCTTTGTTAGAGCGCCTTTCATAGAACGGTTTGGGTTGGAAGGGACACTTAAAGATCATCTAGTTCCAAGCCCACCCCCGCCATGAGCAGGGACATCTTAACTTCCATATCTTATGTAGTAAATGACAAAAAAATAGAAATACCCACATTCTGGCCATCTCGTAGAGGTATCTTTTGCAGATGTCAAACAGTATGTTCCAGGGATAATATACTATCATCCAAAATTCACAAAAAGGGTGAAATAATGAATGAGTTAAAAGCTGAAGTACAAAACAGTCTAGAAAAACAAACATGATTGACTATGTGTAAAAATATTCTCTGGCAAGAACATTGTTTCATAATGAAGCTACTCAATTTAAAGCTATTCTTGTCAGTTCAAGCTAAAGGAGCAGAGTGAAACTTCGCTTCTGGATATGAGATTTTATGATCTTATTTAAACACAAATCCATTACTATATCAACTAAATACACAGAATGTTTTTCCCAGACCAAAGGGAAAAGGTTTCTACAGCTGAAAAGAAACAGCTGTGTGACATTACAGTCTCTTTTCTCAGAAGAGACTGATGAGGGGGCAGCACAAGATGACTTTAGAAACCACACTACAACTTGTTTCTTACAAGAGCCCACGAGACTGGCCTTACCTGTGCCGTTTCCAGAATGGCATTCTCAAACTCGCGGTATGCTTCCCACAAAGCTGTTCCTTTTGTCACATGCAGTCCAACCGCAGTTAATGCTCTCTCAAATATTGAACGAACTTTCTCAATTCCTCCCTCCTGACCAATGCCACCAATTGAATACTGGGCATATTCCAACCAAATTTCAGGACCTAAACAAAGTTATGAGAAACGGATGACCTAATCCCCTCAAAAATAAAAAAGGCATCTCTCTGCTTCCCAAACACCCACAAATAGACCAACACACGACAATCTTCTTTACCATCCAACGTAGTAAAGAAAAATTAAAATATTTTATTCTATGCTCTCGTTCAGGGACCCCCAGCAGAGACTATCCAACAAATGGATATTAGACTCCACATCTCAGGCTCCAGAAGAAGTCTTTCCAAACCCCAAGTGCAATCCATCCAGCAGATCCAGAGGATACTCCCTCTCAGGTCTTCATCTCTCCAATCCTTCTTCCTGAACGATCACCAACACTGTGAGGCTAGCTATGCCAGTGCTGTAATGTGACATTTTGTATATAGCTTCTGCAAGGGATTCGCCTCAATGCTACCAAGCCCCCTCTGCTTCTTCAGGTTTCATGTTTTCAGCACCTCACCACAATACCCAAAAAGCACGCAGTTACTCAGTGCTTTAAGATAAAAGTTTTAAGCTATGGCTGCAGGCAGCTCCTGAGAAATGGAGAGACAAGACACCACGTACCTCCCTCACTTTTAATGAGGATGATCAGAGCCTGGTACCACAGCATGGCTAGGGTTACCTACTTTGCAGGGTTTCAAAACGCTGTCTCACAGACAGTAACTATGTTCTGAAAGAGCTGACACATAGTGGAAATGGCAGCAAAGACAGTGCTAACCAGCACAGAAGACAGGAGTAGAAATGAGCCTTTTAAAAGCATTCACTTTCCTCAAAGAAAGAGCTGAAGAACCCATAACGGGTAACAGAGAAAGCATTCCCTAAGTGAGCGCAATACCTGCTGCTTTTAGAGATTAGAGGAGTGTGAAATACGCATTTAAAACTTTTTACAACATTCGTTTAGAAGATCTTAAAGACCGCAATAGTACTTAAAGCATTGCCTTTGAATGACCTTTAACTCCAATGCTTCAGAAAAACTGAGGCTCACTTCACACTAATATTTTTGATCCAATTTCTGCATTATTACAGAAGGAAGAAACTTTCCTAGTAAAAGAAAGCCGTAATCTGAATGCAACACAATACATTTTACAGCATATATTAACAACTTACAGATGTAGTCTTTCACAGCTCTCTCAAACAGCTCATAAACCTTCTCTCGCTCAGAGCTTTCAGAAGCCATTTTTATCTCATCCTTCAACCAGTCCAGCCAAATTTCTGAAAGGAAGAAGTTTAGAATACATCACCAACATTCAGAAAGAATAGTTTAAATCCATTTGTTGAATTTTTAATGAGAGTTTTAGTAACAGACTTAAAAATGGGGAGAGGGCTAATGGGGAGAAGAGAGCAATTTTAGCCTCCACAACTACTCACAATTAATCTAAAAGAAAAGTTTGGTAGAGACCTTTTCAAATTAGTACTAAGCAAGCACTTCTATTTAAAGAGAGCAGAAGTTGCAAGCAGCAACTTATCAGTACCGTGGGCAGAGGATCAGTATGCACCAGTAACCAAAGAGGCATCCCGAGGTACACCTTTCCTCACGCTTTTACAAGAAACAGTAAATGGCTTTAGAGGCTGCAAGTTTTCACATGCGTAGAAGGAAACCTTCCCTTGCCAATCACAGTGGCAGAACAGCCTCTGCAATACTGACATTGCCTCTGTGTTATGAATAAAAAAGAAACACCCACTTCAAGGGCTACCTGCAACTTCCACCAACATCGTGTTTTTTGCTGCTTGCCTGCAAAATTTAACTTTTCGTAGGAGTTTGTCTGGGTTCTGAGTCACATTCACTGACTAAGTGACTGGAGCCGTTTCAGTGCTGCCATCCCACAGCTGTATGTTACCAGCCCTACAGCAAAGGCAGCATAATCAAACATACGCCTGTCCCTGGGGTACAGCAGGTCACATCTTGGCAGCAACCCCCGCAGCTAACAGACGGACAGACCAGAGACTGGAGTAGCTGGGCACACACAAACACTCCCCCACACCAGCTCCACTCTACTGCAGCAGCCTCTGCAGAGGACAGGGCAGGACAGCACAGTTGCAAGAACTTGAATTCCTGCAACAGGCTCGCGACTCTGCATCTGCCCGAGGCCAAGCTCAATGCTGGCCATTAACACCAGCAGCATTCAGAGTTTAAAAAGTCCCAAATTTGTTCTTTTAGGTTTCTCTGGACTAGAACAATGTTGTTGAAGCCTGGCACAAACGCATTATTTCACTACTGAAACAATGGTATTTTACACAGAGGATGCTGTACCTTCGGTAAGTGGGAAGAGTTCACTCATCTTCTGACGAGCTCTTCTGAGCTTTACCAACTCTCCCTCCTGGCGCAGCAGCTTTATCAGATCCAAGTGACAGTTATAGTCAAAAGCATTGATGGAAAGCTTTAAAAAAAAAAAAAAAATTTAAATGCACTGTTGAGTGACAGTCATGAAGATATCAGAAAACGTTTAGCAGAACTGAACATCATACTATCTTTTGGGGCATACAAATCTCCTCATATGTATGAGGAGCCATACATAGCCAAGACATCACCTACCTTCCTACATAGAGTTGCATCAAACTTCACTATTGTTTGCAAGATGCTTTCAGGTCACAAGCAAACATTTATAAAAAACTCTTCCAAGTTTAGTAGAGCTTTAAAGTTTAGCTTAGAGCTTAGCCTACAGCTCTAAGCTCTAAAGGTTACTGCTCAGCAGTACAAATGCCAACACCAGAAGTACAGCAGCTACCAGCTACAGAAACAGACCCAGGAGTGCAACATGAAGAAAGCCTTCTTCAACAGAGCCAAATGTGTTTTAATTTCTTCAAAAGCAATAAAAAAACCCCAGACAGCTACCAAAGTTGGGTTTTTTTCCGCAGAGTACAAAGTGTCTACTAGGGCTCTCCTCTCCAATTTCCCTCTCAAAAAACCCCAAACCGCCTATTTTCCACTACAGACTCCAAACATTCACGTCTTGACAGTTCCCAGCATCAAACTACACGAGCAGCCACTATATTTTTTTTCCCACCCCCCCCCCAGCCACTCCAGCAGGCAGTCACAAAAAGGAAGACCCCACGAAGGCCAGCTCCCGCCCCACCCCGAGGCTTCCCGGAGGGGAGGCCTCGGTTCTCCGGGACGAGCCTTCCCCACAGCCCCGGGGCCGCTCCCGCGGGGCCGGCGCGTCTCTCATAGCAACGCGGGCGGGCGACCAGCACAGGGCCCGGCCTCCAACACCGCTTCCCCTAGGCCAGGAGCCGGGACCGG
>NW_009192833.1:0-80816 GCF_000690835.1 Fulmarus glacialis
TTATAGGTTTATTTATATGTATATATTTTATATATTTTTAATATATATAAAAAGAGACACTTCCCACCCCAGTTAAGACTCTGTGGCTTGCTCTTTCTTTTGCTTAGTCATTGCCACCAAAAGCCCAGATGTTGTATCCAGGCAGTCCAGCTGTAAGAGAAAGTCTGTATGTAGGACTTGAAACCTCCGTGCAAGACCACAAATGCCAGTGCAATACTGTAGACTGGAAAAGATTTGTGAAAGTGTTGTTTCTTCAACAGAGAATGCTCAGAGATTCTTAGAAACATTTCTTTTACCTAAGTGCTGAAGAGTTTCTCTGAGTAATTAGTTCACTAGAGATCTTCAGATACAATCATAGTGGCAAATAAAAAATATCCAATGTACAAATGTTTCTTCATGTGATTTTTTTTTTTTTTTGTCTTCTTGTCCTAAATGTTCAGCTAATATGATTCATATGCTCTTTGCTTGGGATCTCAAGAAACATTTGGAATTGCTTATAAACACATTTCTTTAATCTGGTTTTTGATTAGGACATGTTTCCAAGCACTCAGATGTCCTGCTATGAAAATTCAAGAGATAGATCACTGCTAAGTGCATCTCTGCAGTTGTAAATATTTGCCCCCTCCCTTCTCCCCTGCCTTCATGACTCGTCCCTTCCCCTGAGCCAGGGGGGTTACTCATGCTTTTGCCATCAATGTTATTTTGTCAATTGAAGTGTGTTCAAAATTGCCAGCACAGATTTAGTTATTTAAAACATTCTGTTGCTGTCTGTTGTCTTTGCAATAAAGGGTCATGGTAAAATAGCGTAATGAGAACTGTTTTCATTAAGAAGGTAATGGCAAATAAAAGTGCAGTTTGTAAATAAATTTATTACGATTAATTATAATATGTATGCTGTGTTTTCAAAAAATACATTTGTCAAAATATTGCTGTTGGTAAAAATGAGTTGTCAGTATGTTTGGCTGATTAATTAAGGAACTTATTTTAATATCAGAATAACATAGAATCATAGCTTCTTGAAGCAATTAAAGTAATGAATTACTTGCATTCCCTTACATTTTATCTTAATTCTATATCTTTTGCTTCACTCTTTTCCAAATAGTAAATATATTCAGTAATTATATCTGATAACATGTAAGTAGTTTATATTAGATAGCGAGATATATAATACAGATAAAAATAGCCTAGATTACATCTAGTGTATATTACATTTATTTTATAAATGTAGTATGCGATGCTTGCTTACTGCATATTTCAAAAGGGCTCTGAAAGCTTGATAAACTGATAGGCACCTTATACAGAATACGTTATTTCACACGCGTCTTAGTTCTTGCAGTTACTTCTGGAACAAAACATGGTTTAAGAGTGCACGCAGCAGAGCTAAACACTTCAAGGAAAAGATGAGAGTATATCTCATCTGATTCACACTGTCTGTGATATTTGAGGTGTAGCCACTGTTTAATATTTTAATAACAGAAAGCAATGGTTTATATATAGCATTTGTAGAGTGTTAGAGTCTTAAAAAAACAAAAATCAGACTACCTCTGTAGTAGTTAAGACCTTACAGAAACAGACTGTTAATAGCAATTGAAATGCTGCTACAAAATTGTTGCTATTTTCACATGCTCTTGAGATTAAAGCAAAGATGTCTAAAAAATTTTGTTGCCCTAACTGGAAGTTTCACCTTCAGTTTCCCAAGGTGGCTGTAGCTCCGGTGCCAGTACCAAGTACAAGTGGCAGGAGGTGTGGGGTGCCCCGAGGTGCTGGGAACATATGGCACGCACCCTGAGTGACTTCTTTCTGTGCTCTCCTCCTGAAGTCCTCTGGATACGGGACTGGTTTGGGTGTGCAGAGGGATGGGACAGTGAGTCTGAGGTCTCACATCCTGCTGCTACTTAAGGGGTGACCCCAACTATCCCCCGGTGGCTCATGACATCCTCTGTGCCACAGGTTTCTGTCCCCTCCAAATGGCTGGAGGCTGCATTTGTGAGTGTAACTTTTGCCTGTGTTTGACCTGCAAGATGGAAAGCTGTCATCAAACGGCAGAAAACGATTCCCTGGCAGATTGAGAGTGCAGTCTGAGAAGACAACCCTCTGCCTCACTATTAAATTACCATCATTCCTCTAATATATAATGATCTCAACTTGACCCCCAAGTGGGGATGAGGAGGAGGGTTGTGCACAGCAAACGGGAGGTACGCAGAGGGTATGCATCAAAAATAAAATTCTCCCAAGGCCTGCACAAAAAGCAGTGTATACATTCTGCCTCAGGACTGAATACAGCTGATCTCACAGTTGTCTTTACCATGAAGTTTTGGAGGGCAAAGCCCAGTGAAAGACTAAATGCCGTATTACTAAAGTATACTTTGGTGAAATATTTCTCAGCACTGAGCAAACATTACAAGTAACGAATATATTTAATGGAGTGTATTATTTTATTATAGCTAGTTGCTATAATAGGCAGTTAAAGCATGATAAACAAAAGAAGCAGAAATGTGATGTACTAGAAGATCAGATCATTTGTCAACTTGCATTCATCTACTTTCCGTTTTCTTTGGTGGGCAGTCATCAAGGCGTGAAATAGCTGCCTTCCCACGTTACCAAGCCATGTAAATTTTGCTTTGGGAATGAGTTTATTTCAGACAGCATTCCTAATCATGGTGCGTTAGCACCACTTGCATAGGGAAGAACACATGAAGAAAATGTTTTAATTCTTAGAGATGGCATCATTAAAGTAATTTACTAATCTGTGGCCTGGATGAAATTTAGCATATGAAATAATGATAACAAGTCATAAATATGTTAGAAAGTTAGCATATCAAAGTAATCAAGAAAAAAAAAAATTTGGTGACACTCAGATTGTTGATGCAAAGGAGCGTATCACTAAATGATGCTCTGAACAAAAAGACTGGCAAAATGCCTTTAAAACATGTATTCTTCTGTTGCCAAGAGCAAAATGCTTATTTTTTTATGTTAGAGTTTACTAGTCTTACTACATTTTGTCTGTTTATATAGGTCGACTGTATTTTTTTGTTGTTTCAAGAACTGTATCCTACTTACGATATTGCTGTCCACTACACTCCTAATGGCAGAGTAACACTGAAAGCATAATTACATTTCCTAATTATGTGTAATTAAGCAAAACCCAGATGATGTATTCAGTGAGCTCTTGGAATAGCCAAGGGTCAAGGACTTTTGGAATTTTGTAGCATTTCTCTAAATAAGCACATTATACTGTTAAAGCCAAGATACAGTTTTGTGCAGTCTGTTCCGTAAACCTGCTTAACAGCTAAAATATATAGTATTCATTTATTTAGCTGAGTAAGGATATAGTTGAGATTTCCTCTCTCCTGATTTTAGATTTGTCGTACTTAACCCAGGAAAAGGGACTTTAAACTCAGCACCATAATGTTCTGCATGCTGACAAGCTAAGTGATATTTATTTTTTCAAACCTTAATCCTTTTGAAACATGGAGAAATAAATACATCCTCTTATCTAGCATATGCCTGAGACTGGAAATATATTCTTATTTTCTTGTAGTCCTGTACCAATGGTCTACAATGAATAATTTGGGCAGTCTCACTGAATATAATAGGAAGAGCTTCTCTATTACCAGTGATAATTATAAAGCTCATAATGGGAAACCTCCAAAGCCCTACCATCAATCAAGGAAAATAAACAATGGAAAATGATAGGTATATAGAAGTGAAAATGGCAAAACCACATATGGAAATGCAATAGTTTCTGTGAGGTTATAAATCATGGGGTAGTCATAATTTTAAATGTAATTAATATTCTCAGATTAAAACATAACTTGCTAAGGAATTTAGCAGACATTTTTACAGTCAGGAGCTGGATGAGTCAGAGCGTTAGTGATGGGATTAAGGAGACTTTCACTTCTAGATCATTGGGTCAAATATGACCCAAATCTGCAGTGCCTTAAAAGTTACCATTTCACAGCTGTGCAGTGGCCTTTGTAAAAAGATTTGTTGATTTTGGTCTAGACCCCAGCAGGCAGGGTCTGCGGGCCAAAATCAGCCGTGCTGTAAGCAGTTTTGTTTTCAGTAAAAATACAAGAAGTTGGCCTCCATCATCTCAAAGCTTGGATTTTGGAGTACTAGAGCATCCTTAAAAATCCCGTGATGTGAATCCTCCCAGTAGCAAAAGCCAAGAACAAAATGGCCTTTGCAAGGCAGCGTGCCTGCTTTGTCTCTGGAAGTCACCCCCTCCAGAAGAGGATGCAAATGAGCATCGTTTACTGGAAGTTTTTCTCTCCTTGTCTCATGAATGCCTATCCTGGAAACCTAAGACAAAGACGAAGCAAAAGCCTTCAGAGCATTCCTTAGCGTGTAAATTCCCACACATGCTTCTTAAAATAGAGGTTGATTTGAATGATAACCCCAAAGTCCATTGCCATCAGTTTAGCCATCTACACCCATTTACTGGTAAAAAGCTTGCTAAAGATTTGTAAGTGGATGATATATTAGTTTTGCTATTAGTTGTGATAGCAAATATAGAAAGAGGGGAACCCACTTATTGTAAAGTATTAGTATCCAAATTAGGAAAAGGAAACCCCTAATTTTTTTTAACACCTTGTTTGTAAATTTTAATCTTGCGCGGTGTTATATGGATGAACTTGGGGGCACATTGTGCGTTGTCTCAGGAAGGATTTGGGCAGGAACTGGACCTCCCAGTATGTGGGAGCAATATGTCTGGTTTATTTTCCCATCTCACACCATGGCCCAGAGGGCTCCGGCTAACGCACTTGGTTTTCTTCATACATCAGTGCTGGAGGTTAGAGGCCTTGAAGTTGTCTCCACTCACACATAGTGCCATTCCCCTGCAAAATTTGGTAATGTTCAAAATATATCTGGTCATGCTGGTTGACTTCTCTCTCTCTTGGTTTCCCTTCAGTGAGATCTAAAGACATTCAGGGCGTGTTTGGAGTTTTCTAAAGTTTTTGCATCTATGGTGATTCCTGAATTGGCTCTTTGGGGAGGCAATGAGTTAACTAAGGTTTCCTCCTGGCTGTCTGTGTGGATGAGTGCCCCTGGTGCACATTCATGCTGAGACGGGTGGTGGACCCGGTCTGCTTCAGAAACCTCTGCCCTCGCTGCAGTGCATTGTGCTTACGCTTATAAACCCAGCAGAGAGGTAGGGTGCACGTGTTCAAGGACAGCACTACACTAACATGTGCTTTCTTACATGTTTTCCTGATGCTTTCTTGAACATGACAACTTAAAAATTCAGTCCTTGAACCAGCTCTATTTCTCCTAGTTCTTGTTTCCATCCTCTGGACGTGACCACTGCCATTGCCTCACCCCCATTTGGACTGCGGCTTATTTACGCCTGTTGGCTCTAGGACACTTACAGAGGTGCTGACTTGCAGTTTTCCATTCCTTTCATTTCTTTTCCTGGCCACAAGCAAGCCCAGTTCCTTCTTTGTTTTCCACCCTTCATTCCTGTCCCCTATGACCCCCCAAACCACTCCCAAGACACTATCTTTTTGGCAGAGCTTATAATTGTGGAAATAATGGAGGACCAAGAAAATGTCTGTTGCTCTAGTCATAGTTACAGTATGGTGATTGCCAGTGGTTTATTCTATGGCTAAATCAGTCAGTGCTTAAAGGATTCCAGTTTTTAAGTCCTTTATTCCTGTATTGGAATTCTTCCATGTTCTTTTAAATACATGTGAAGGTGAAACTCTTTTTCACATGATTTCTACCACAACCAAATATATTTCTGACAGTTGAGGAGTCTGTCTACAGGCTGAATAAAAATTTTTGCAGTGTTGTTTTTTCATACACACACAATATTAAATATTTGCTAGAAATATTTGTTCCTGTGTTCGAAGGTTACAAAAGGAAAAAACCTGTGAACCATTGGTAACCTGGTTCAGCTCTGGCAAGTGCATTTTGTTTGCAGTGCTTTGTTTCCTGTTGTGAATTTCATTTACTAGGTACACATGACACAAAGCTTTATTAATTGCACGAAGAAATGACACAACTATTATTCCCAGTAACAAATGAGTCACTAAGTTTGCAACAGCGGACGAAAGATAAATGCATGCGTGTGAGATCTGCAATAGTTATAGGAGTTCTTCCTAAAAATACATTTCAACTGATTTACAGCATTCTTGAATAGTTTAATATGCTGTACTGTGTGTGATATATTCAGATTTTCAGTCCCGATGCATTCCTGAAAAGAATGTCCAGTGTTGTTGTAAGGATTAGATGTCCCACGGGGGATAAAAGCACCAGAGAATGGAGGACAATGAAACGTTAGATGTAAAAACACACAGATGTAGCATACGTAAAAGGTCAGTATGTGCTGAGGACCAGCATGCGTAAAATCAGAATGGTAATTTCAAATAGTCAGAGGCCAGTATGGCAGCAGAGCTCCCTCCAGAACTGCCCAGATAAAAGAGTCATTAGGCAGTCTGTACTCCAGCAATGGGCTCGAGTGAAAGAGAAGTTCTGCTCTGATATCTTTACTTGCCTCTTAAAAAATTCATATAGTTAATATTTAAGTTTCAGAAACCTGTGGCCAGCAAGAGAAAGTTCTTCTAAATGACCCCATTTGTGCTAATGTAACAATCTAATGAAAACTTTAATGCTTATGTTTGCATAATTTCAATTCGTTTTTGCTGTTCTGATTATTAAAATTGCTCATTTAAGGACTATCTTTTGTTTTGTTTGATTTCAGCATTCCCTTTGGTAAGAGTTGCAAAAATTGTGAGGAAATGGATTTAATAGTCATGATCTCAGGAACGGTTAGCTAAATGGTGCTGCAAATACTCCCAATTTTTCCCTTTGTTCTTCTACATATGTTTAAAGATATTTCTGTTAATTTACAATTTGAAAGGTGGGTGAGGAGCAGAGAGTTTGAAAAATAGATTACTGTCTTCATTAATACAGGTTTGACCTACAAAGTCTTCACGTACTTAATGATTAAAAACCAAAGTACTAAATAATAAATTATAAGAATTTATAGGAGTCATCATCTTGAAATTAGCTTACTGAATGTTCTTATCATAATAAATCTGAGTGGGTGTCTAATTTAGTGTTAGCTGACTAAAATTATATGTTGCAGTCAGATAAAAAAAAAAAGAAAAAAAACTTTTGTTTCAAGACAAATGATATGAATTTAATCAGAAGTAACCCAAAAGGCTACCATATTTTGTTGTGTCTACTTCGCAGAAACTTTGGCAAAACTGGTATTGGTAGAATGAAGATCGATTTCAATTTGTGAATCTGGCAGACAATAAAATTTCCTCTAGCAATGCAGTGATGTTTGTGGCAATACTTCCCTTACTGCTATAGCCAGTCAAAAACCCAGGAAACAAATGACAAAATATTGGCTGTATCTCTTATTCAATCTAAGTATAGCAGAAGCATTTGCCAAGATCTTTTTATGTGATTGTAGAACAATCTCTCTCTTCCCTCTTTATCTCTCACTGTTATAGAAGATGTTTCTCAATTCAGTTAAAATGTATTTCTCCTCACATGTGAATAGGAAACCTCACATATAGACCTGAACATTTTCAGAGCTGGTAAGCTGCTTCTAAAATTCAGCTGCTGGGAAGACTTGAAGGAAAAGAAAGAAAAACAAACATTAATTTAGGAAGCATATAAAAAGCAGTCCTAATCAATATTTTGTCCAGGCAGCAAAAGATACAGTCCTGAGCCTGTTCTCAGGACAGTCATTCTGGGCCCTTCTGCTATGCCAAAACAAGTGGGTTTGGCCAGTCTAGAGTTAACTTACAGAGTCACTACTTCTGTTGACAGACTTCATTGGATGAAGGACAGGGACCCTAGTTTGTAAACAGGTGCTAAAATCATAGCAAAATAGTTCTACAGGGGAAATTTCTCTCTGCAGTTTATAAAGAGCAGCAAGAGCTGCAGAAAGCAGGTTCTACTTTATCCTTTCACTTTGCCTCAGCCCCTCACCCTAATTAATGAGAGGGAAATATGCCTTCCAGAGAAGAAGAAAATACCTTTGGGATTTTCATTAAGAAGTCACAGCTCTTGTAGTTGAAAGGGAAAAGATATGTTGTTGTTGTTTTAAATATTAAAAATTCAAAATGTGATTCACTAGTACTTCATTTTTATCATTAGTACCAATTCTGCAGTGCTAAATGCTGTTGATAATATTTAAGTTTCTTTATGTAAACATAGTTTTTGATTGCAGATTCCTAATCAGAACTAAAAAAACCATGTGCCTCAATCATTTTTCCCAAAGAGCTCCTGGAGATCAGATTCATCTCTGAAAATGCTGATTAGTTGGTTTCATTACCTCCTTTCAGAGTATTCAAGTGTCGAAAAAAGGCAAAACAAAGATGAGAGTATACAAATGAAAATTAGATGCATTATTAAATTAAAGGAGCTTGTATCTCTCATTTTCTACAAAGCCTTTACCTTGGCAATCTCCTGCAGTTGGACCCAGTGTGATCCCATGCTGTAGCAGTGTGCCCAGGGCCTGCGTGAACGTGAGGTTCCTTTTGACCGCTACTCACCATATATGCCGTAAAATGGAGAGTAGCTTAGGTAATTACTATGTCACACTGTGTAATCATTGTTTAATTGGGAAGGAAGAGGCTTGTGAAATATTTTTTGTTAGCCTAATCATTAACAATCTGATGCAAACTCCCATTGTTTTTTAGGAGTGAAGATGAGCCCCATTTTCAGTCTTAGTTTTATTTTCTGTCTTTTAGATACAATCATGGTCAGTGGTATTTCATTGTATAATGTAGTGTCCAAAGGCCCCTTATGATGAGTGTCTGCTATGCTGGCAACTATGCAAAGACTTGTTAAGAGATATGTCTGTCCTGCAGAACCTGCATGCTGAGACCACAGCTTAGGAAGTCAACAACAGACATCTACATATTTCAGTGCTTTTGGAGCCACTGGGATTACTGCTACTAGCAATTAATTCAGCTGGGCAGTACTGGTGAGCATGCTATGGCTCCATGTGGTTTAGCAGTGATTCCTGACACTTTTGGAGCCAAGACTCAGTGGCACTATTGTTTCCTCCAAAGGCAAGTACCCATCAAAAGGCAGTAATGTTAAAGTAGGTCTACTGATAGCACAAGCTGAATGATTGGACTATAGCAAAAACAGAGGAAAAAGGCATATTCATTAGTCAGTATTCCTTCCTTCTGGTTCGCTGAGCAAGATCTTCAGGGGTGGACTGAAGCATGTCCACTAGGTGCCCTATACATTGCGTAGGTGTGGTACTGAGGTGTAGCCACCATGAGTTTCCTGCAGGGATGAGTACTGGCAGCGTGTTTCATCTGTAAAGTCTACATGACTCACTCATACACTGTAGAAACTGTAGGTGAAGACTCAGCCCAGAGTATATGTAGAGGGATGTTTTGTGCTCTGTTCTGTATTCCTTTTCTTTCATGCCTGTGCAGGGTTAATCATAGGATATGATGATGTTTCAGTGAACAGTAAAAATATAACCCATACATGAAGACAGAGCTAATGTCATGTTTAGTGAAAGAATACTCCTTTTATAAGAGCTCTGGGTTTTGTAATGGAAGATTTGTAATGCACTGATTTTTTTAAACACTTTTTTTCAAGTATCATTAGCATTACTAATGTGCGTGTTACTTTTAAAGGCTTGACTCAGCAATTTCTGCATGTTCCAGATTTCTTGCCACCGATATGCAGCTGTGTTGCTGTGTAACAATGCAAGGTCGTTTTTATGTCACATGTGTAGAAATAACAGAAATTGCATTCGGCCTGAATTAACATAATGTCCCCTAAGATTTCAGTAGGAAAAAACAAACAAACCTCAGCATGATCCATTAACACCAGAATTCAGGGGATAACCTCCAGCATGGGCTCTAGAAGCGCTTGATTACAGACCTGGTCAGTGAGAACTCTCTGCACTTGGATGCTATAATCTTTTTTTCCTAATCATTTTGTCACAAATCAGTTATTTAATGCAAATGATCAGACAAGTTGTTTTTTCTGTTTTGTTTTAGTAGATCAGGTTTTTAAGATAAAACCGGACACAGATGCATCTTTGTAATACATACAAAGATACAGGCAGGCAAAAGGAGACAATGTTAAGCACTATCAAATTTCTTTGTAATAAAGTAATGTTTGTTTTCTTGCTCCCTGCAACTTGTTGAAGTTTACAGTTCCATGTAACATTATGCATTTACAGAATTTTCCTTAGGATTCAGCTGGCCCATTAAGGATAGGTTGTGAAAGAAGAAGAGAACGTGTGCATTTCCCAAATCCACTACACTTTGTACCCAGGTCTGCAGAGCAAATCAACTAACACTTCTGTGAAATTAGAGAAATGATAGTTTTTTCATCTTTAAAAGAAGTTAATAAGTGAGCACATAAAGTAGGGGAGGGAAGATCAGTTGCTCTTCTAATTTAATAATGGCTTGTGGTTCAAAAATATAAACACACAGCCTGGTGGCCAGGTAGCTTGTTGTTATGTTGGGGTTTTTTTCCACATCAGTGATATTCTTCAGTCCTGCAAGTTAGTAAAACCAAGACCACTTGCCATAGCTATAAGCTATCAATAAAAATTAATGTACCAGAGGGAATTGAAAGGAAAAAAATGTACTTAAGTGTTCAGGGCCATCGAGCCACCCATGCATCCTCTGCAAGTGTATTCTGGCGATAGAGCTGTTATTGTTGCCATGGGCTGCCATTTAATGTTATTTTCCTAAGTAAATGCTTCTGTGCTCTGATCAAGGACATTGGCAGTAAACCAAGACACAGTCTTCAGAAAAAGATGGTGCTGAATGGTATTGAATACTGTTCAACCAGACCTGGTATCAGAGGATAACTAAAGGCCCTCTCTTTTGAAAGTCAGTTCAAACACAGGTTTAAAATCCTTTCAAGAAGGGAAGAGTCCTTCTCTTCTCCTCTTTCTCTTTTTTCTGAAAGATTTTTTTTTTTTTTAAAAGAATGACAAGAGGAATTAAAAAACAAAAAAAGGCTGGGATATATCCACTCTAAGGTGATTTTAACTGAGGAGAATGGGAAGATCAATAACAAAGCCAAAATTCCCGAAGAAATATATTTCTGGGATGGGTTTTTGTGTTTGTCTGCCTTTCCAACAGAATGATTGTTATTAAACTGAGGGCTCCCCCTGTTAACTACATCCTCCTAATAGGTTTTTTGGGGGGTAGATGGTTGTGGCTCTATATCCAGCCCTGGATGCTGATGCCAATGGTGTAGTTCTGTTGAAAGGGAAGGGTCAAGAGGTGTACAGTCACCCCCACTGTAACTATATCGAAGTAAAGGATTTTCCACTGAGGAAGACTAGCATTGATAGCGTCATCTGATTGTTTTGGCTAAAATGCTAACTGCGCTGTATTTGTCAATCAAGAGAGTACATTTTAAACAAGGAGTGCCACTGTGTTGTCCCCTGTAACAGCTGAACTCACATTTGCTAAAAGAAAAGAGAAAAGAAGTTATGAAAGGGGTTTCCATTTGCAATGATCTGCGTACGGGAGCTGTACACAAATGCAGAAACAAAGGCCTGTAACAAGTAAGTGATCCCCCAGGTTAATTTTGCCATCCATCTGCAATCTCCATTTCTTCCTCAGGATGATTATTGTATTAAACTGTTACATTTGATTCATTTGTAGTTAGAGCAATAAACCTACATTTATTCCAATAAAGTATTAAAGGGCAGAATCTGTGCCCCAGGGGCCTGAAACCATCATTTTGGGTATGGTACACTCAGTGGTTGCAGCACAGAATGCTTTGGGGTATGCGGTGAAGAGAAATGGGACTTAGCGTCATCATTTACCTGTCGGATGGGTCTGTCCTAGTGAAACCTTGTGCTTTTTGCTGCAGGTGTAAGAAAGCAGCCGGGTGCAATCCCTGTGGGCATTTATTTTTTAAATCAAACTTTAGGAAAGGAAGATATTACAAATGAAAAGGCTGACCTGGCTTTTTGGTATGTATTATTGATAGTATATAGATAGTCATGCTTATTTATACATCTTCCAGGGAAGAGTACTTGTTTGAGCCATTCTTCAGGGTTATTCAGCATGTTTTGGTCCTCCACCTGATATTTCAGTCCAATAGCTCCACTTTTCTTTTAATGATGCATTTCATGTGTAGCAGTTCTTCATAAAAAATGCCCATACAGGATCAGACCAAAGTTCAGACCAGTCTAGTATACTTGCTCTGACAAATAACAGCAGCAGAAGCCATGGAAAGAGACAGACAATCAGCAAATAATAGAGAATTTTCCGAACATCTCTCCCAGCCTCTAATAACTTACATTAATTGGTCAATTTTTGACTCGTAAACTTTTAGCACCCACGGTGTCTTGTGGGAGGGATTTAAGAGCTGAACTTCGTATTGCATAAAAACCTCAGTGACTCCTTTTACTTGTTTCGAGCCTGGAACCTGCTAGTGCTATCTAATGGCACCCAGCTCCTGTACTAAACGAGGCAGTCTGTCCCTATTCACCCTCTCCAAGCTGCTTGTAGTTTTGTAGACCACAAGTATGTCTCCGGTCAACTGTCTCTTTGTGAGGAAGAAGATCCAGAATTTAATTGTGTACAGAAGTTATTCCATAGCAATAATAATCTTTTTTGCCCTTCTCTGTAGCTTTCCAGTGCTGTGAAAATTTTTCAGGATGAGAGCAGCAGAACTTCATACAGTTTCAAGATGCAGACAGATCATGAATTTGTACAGTGACATAATTGTGTCTTTTATTGTCTTGTCTATTCCTTTCCTAATAATTCTTGGCTTCTTACTTCTTTTTTAATTGCTACTGAGCATTGGGCTGATGTTCTCATAGCACTGTGTTATAACCCCAAGATCTTGCTCTTGCATTCTAAGAATAAGTTCAGTGCAGGCAAGTGAAGTTGCATTTGTTTTTTCCCTGGCGCATCACTTGACATTCATCTACATTTGATTTCATCTGCCATTTTATTGCCTAGTTCCTGAGCATCGTAAGATCTTCCTGCAAGTCTTCACAGTCAGCCTTCATCCTTGCTAGTGTGAATAACTACCCTTTTTTTTTCAGTAGTGGTGAGGAGGGAGGGGAAAAATGGAAAGGCAACTGTAAACTGTGCTGCATGGAACTATTTAGAGTGAAATCCAGCGATCCCCACTAGAGGCAACGTGATTAATGGAACTGAAACCTCAAAAAATGGTCTTGCAACTACATTTTTAATGCATAATATTTGTGTGAGTTTGACATTCAGCAAAATGCTTTCTCTCATGCCTGGTTTGAAGCTAAAAATATAAATGGAATGTCCTAGATTTTATTTATGCATCTAAAGTTGTTAAGGAGATAAAGGAGAATTGAGAGATAGGCAGCCCAGATTACATATCTCCAAGTACAGTCCCATCATTCGCAGAAACTTCTCTTGTTGATTGAATCATTCAAAGTTGGGTTGAGTGTGGTAATTCAGAATTATATATATTTTCATTGAATAAGCAGATATTTGTTTCGTTGTCCAAGGGAGAAGTCATAATGTTTACTTTGTGATCGTGGAGGGATCAGCATAAAAATGCATCTCTGTCATGCACACACACAAATACACACATGGCTGGCAATGGATTTCCTAGTACCAATTTTAGCTAATGTTGCAGATTATGAATAATTGAAAAATGTAGTGGAAATGCTTCACCTGAATTTTGTGTGAGCAATATCTGATGAATATTTGGGAGAATGTCTGAACTGTTCCTGAAAGGCTTGCCATGCTGCTCTGTGTACAAAAAAGACTTGCAGACGGCTTACACTGAAATTTTGAAAATCCTAGGGAGAAAGAAGTTTAACCAAAAGCTTTTACAACTGCATGAGTTCCACAGCATTGAATTAAGTTAATAAATGAGAGCTTAATATCAATGAAAAGTAAATGCATGTCTGGATTTTGCAAATCTCAGCATTCCATGGCATTAGAAACTTTCCCTGTCGAATGTGATGTCTTCAGTGGCGTTTTTAAGCTGTCTCTAAAACTGCGTACATCAAAGATTCAGTATTGTTTCATTACATTTTATTTTAAGTGAGGGAAAGTGCAATTGCATTTGGAAAAAAATACTCCTCTTTGTCATTCTAAATTGAGAAGTATGAGTGAAGACAGCTGTGACTGTAATCATCAGGGTTTGTAGAATTTTAACGATGTGAGGTACCCAGTAAATTGTGGGGTTTTTTCCTTCAGTACAGTGACAACAAATATGCTTTGCCAGTCTTTCTAGAGTTTTATTATTCGCCTTATGAAAAAGTGTTTGCTCTGATTGTCTCTAATTTAGAATTCTTTATTTTTCACTTGTCTAATCATTTGTATTGAGTTAAAAGTAGCAAGTCAAATTGACATTATCTGAACAATATAAGATTTGGTTTTTGCTGGTGTAGTTAATTCCCCCTTACTAACCATTCCTTTTTCTTTTTCTTTTCTCTCTTGATACTCAAATTTAGGTCTTTTGTCTGTCCTCGTAGCTCTTACCTTTCCTACATTAAATTTCATTGCTGGCACTCTGAAAATCCAAATAAATTATGCCATTTGCACTACCATCATCAACCTTCTCTCTAACCTCAGAAAAGTCAAGGAGAATAGTTAGGCAGATTTTTCCTTTCTAAAGCTCTACCAGTTATTTTTTATTATGTTACAAATATGTGTTCCTTCCTAATTTGCCTGTCAGAATGGCTTTCAACTGTTTTCCTTGCTAATGTTGACAAGGTGATTGACTTGCAGATTTCTATAGCAGTTTTAGACCTTTAAAAAAAGAGAAAGACTGCTCTTAGATTCCACAAACTTTTTTTTTCCAAACTGCTTGAACTTCAATTATTATTTGTGGCCCACAGATCTTTGACAAGAATAAATCTCATAGTATCTAGTCTGACAGACTCAATTTTTGTTTTGAATTGCCTCCTACTTTTCTAGTAGTAGGCACTGTGGTAATTATATACACAGTCAATGGATGGCAGCCAGGATATTGTTATTGTAGTGTTTGGTTTAGAGAAACTATTAATTTCATATTTCAGTTGGTTTACATGCTGTCAGGATATAACTCTTTTCCTGATTCTAGAGTACTGAAAAGTAAAAATTTTGGGCAGTTCTGCTTCTATTCTTTAGCCACATCTGTTTTAATTGTTAGATTTTATTTCTTTTTATTGGTCTGGCACATGTCTGTAGGGGTTTATCCTGAAGAAATATTTTTAGTATGTACTTGTAAGTCTTATATAATTAATTTTGGTGAAAATCAGCAATTTGTATTGATTATAGTCAACGAATATTTTTATGTTTCTATTTAAAAAGGAAAAAAAAGCCTATGGGTGATAGTTCATTAGCTTGTAAATATAGTATAACTTCCTGCATAATTACAGGGGTTTATAATTTTTATAATACTTTTTGCTTATTTTCCTTTGGATAATTTTCAAAGTACTATTATTCCCTCAAGAGATCTCTAAGAGGGAGAATTTCTGGCTATTAAAGATTTGCCATCCCATAAGCAGCAGACTGAGAGTGCCTCGAGGTTATTTATAACTGGATTTTATCTCAGAAAATTAACTAAAGAAGATAAACCAAAATTCTAGGGGAAAATGCCTTAAACATCTCATATATTATGCTGTGCTCAAACAGCTATTTTCATTTTAACAGCCTGGCAAGCCCAGTGGAGCCCTTTTTCTGGTTTTGGGCACAAAATAAGATAACACTTTTTGAATTCCTCCAGGAGATCATCTAAGTGCACTTAAAGTGGAGGCATAAAATATGAGTTTACAATGTGATATATTTAAGCTTCACATGTTAGTTTAATTGATTTTCTGTGTTTGCTAGTTCTAAGAGCCCTGGAACTCCTAATTTGCCCTTTAAAAAACTGGTACATTTTCAAAACGTTGTGTTAGCAGGCAAGAACAAGTTGATCTGTTCTAGAGAAAGTTTCATTGTGTACTGGTTTCTCTGGTGCTATGACCCTTTCCTGACCACCGGCACCCTCAGTTCTGCCAGCACTTCAGCAGACATACACGTTTACATGCCTGCATAATCCCGTTGCTTGTAGTGGGCCACTCACGCAGATGGGGTTACACATCTGTCGCGTGTTGCTACATCAGGGACAGAGTTTGTTAGCTATGGTCTGTGGGTGGGCTTTTGGGGAGCCTTTGGTGTGAACAGGGGAAACGAGCCTACCAAATGCAGAGCACCTCAGTGGGATTGCTCGTGAGAATTTAGGTGTCTGATGTGATTAAGCTTAAAATAACAAACTCATTTTCTTTCTAACATCAGTTATATTTGAACTTGGGTCTAGAATGGTGAAAGGTTATTGCAATAATTTATTGTACCTCATAGTACAATTGTTGTTTAAAAAAGAATGGTAGCTGGAAGGCATGTTCTATTCTTACTTCAAGGAAAAAGTACTATCTGATTGCAAGGACTAAAATAGTTGCAGTTTCTAAGGATGCCTTGCAAATAAAATGATGAGAAAGGGGTTTTCAAGACAAATTTTGAAACTAAGAGTATTGGCTCCTTTTCTTCACAGGTTTATAATAATAATGCCTTGCATTTATGAGTATATAATTATGATGCACAACTGGGTGACCTTTGCAGATGACAAAACTGTTAATGATCTCCTCTGGCTTTTGCTTTTAATCATTCACCTATGTGAAGTAGAATAGAGACTATAAGGGCTAGGGTAAATAAGGATGATTGGTTCATACCAGTGTTATCACATGGCAAGAAAGATCTTAAGATTTGCCTTCAGTTTCCTTAGGCTTAGATATTACCATTAAAGAAAATGGCTTTTTATTATGCATTATGGAACATAAACTGATATAGAGAGATATATATGGGGTTTTTTTTATATATATATATATATAAAATATGCAGCCTTGATAGGAAGTTTTCCATAATATCTTGAAAAATTTTAGTCAAGAAAGAATATAAACTCTGTGTTACTGTATGGATTTGTTTCTGCAGCCTTAGCTGCATCACTTCTTCAAGACAAAAAATAAACTGAACTTTGAATTTTGGCTGAAAATTGCGTGAGGAAATTAGTGATCACCTATCTGCCCATGTAGACTTCTTGCCTTTAATAAGTGAAAGGGTGGCTAAAAAAATATGGCTCAGTGTTGCCTCCTGCCATCTGTATTTTCTTTTCTAAATTATCTAGTCTTATAAATATTTGAATAACTTTTGCTCAGAATAAACATTTTCTTCTCAGCTTAGCACAAGAACACACTTTGGCTCTTGAGACCATAACAATTGGATAAATTAATATTGACTTGCTAAGAAAACAATTCTTCATCTGTTGAAATATGTCCTACTATAGTCTAGAACAAAACTTACAAATTTAAAAGAGTGTAAATAGTTCTTGACCATTTTCCCAGTGAAAGTAATTATGGGTAGCATTGCACAAAGTTAATGGGCTGTACTTTCTAAAATATAGATGACATAGAAAAATTCCTGGAGGTGCAAGGAAGGGAAAGTTAGCTACACATACAGATTCAAACTGAACCCTAAAATACATAAACCCCCAATTTTTTTAGAATTCTTTAGAGGTGGGGGATTTGGGTGGCTGGAACAGTGTGGTAGACCACTATTTTGAGATACCTGCTTGCCATTAACAGGATTAATCTACATGGCATGAATTTACAAGTTCTCCAATTGCTACTAACATTTATTAGAAAAAAAAAAATCTACTTGTTTGAATTACTGAAAATTAGAGTTTTTTTAACTGAGCATTGAGATTTTGTACGCGCGAAAGGTCTTGTGTAAACTCTGTGAGTTCCATGCTGTGGATTGCAGAGTGAGATAAGCACAAGCCAAGGCAACCCAGCATGGGTAGGTGTGGGTGTCCACCCCAGTCCAGAGGCAGAGGTCATCCTGCCACCTCTGCCTGCTCGCTGGGCAAGGAGAGAGCAAGGCTGTCCTGCAAACATGCACATGACCTGTATTTGGAGAGCCTCAACACTGACCCATATTTTTTTATAGCCTTTGGGGAAGCTTGGCTCCTTCAGGAACGGTGGTACCAGTGGGCAGTGAATGAGCTGTAAATCAGGAGGTATCAGACTCGCTGCACGTACACGGGACACCTGCACCGTGGGATGCGTAAGTCCAGAGCATATTGATGCCAGGCACTGGTACGCAGGGAAGAGATCAGACCAGGTATAAGGTGTCTCGGGTTTCCAGATATCCAGCAGCCCAGCTTCAGCCTGAAGTCTGGAATGAGTAGCTAAATTATTTTCCACAATGGAAAAATCTGGGCGAAAAGAGTGCATGTCTGTGGAGACCTGGTCATAGGGAACACGTCAGTCCAAATGAAATTCGTTTAAGGAAAAAAAAAAGTGTACGGGACATAGATCATTGCATAAATGAATGCAGTCAGCTTTTCAACTTACTTTGGGAGTCCTGGGAGATTCGAAGAAAAATTACACCTTGGAAAGTGATTTGGCAATGCCTGTTTCTTTACATTATGGCGGTCCTATGATCCTCCAGGTTTGGGGCTCGAGGCAAGTGGTGTCTTTGTTGGCGCAGGTAAACTTTCAGGAGAAGAGAAAAAAGGAATGAAGAGGACTTCAGCAAATAAATAAAGAAACACAAGTAAATGTTGTTGTCAGCTTTCCATGTATGTATCTCTGGCTAATTAATATGGGTCTTTATAAATTTATGCCACGTTTTTGTCCTTCAGGTCATATACAAATACTCAGCATCCAGTATTTGCATTTGACTAAGACCTTTCAAACTTCATGGTTTTCCATGTGTCACTGAAAAAAGAAAAGAGAGAAGAGAAAAGGAAGAAAGGGGAAAGAAGGAAGGAACACATAAACCAAAATAAAACTGATATTTCATTTGCGTTTTCTTGATAGATATCGAGTTCTTTCCATATACTTGTGCATTAAGGGTTTTGCTGAGTGAGCTAGGACACTGTCTCTTTAAGTGTTTAACAGTAATTGGTTCATGTCCTGGTGTTCATTGAAAATCCTAGACATTTCATGGAAAATCTTCTTAATGAGGGAATGAATTTTTCATTCACATTAGAAAGCTCACTCTGACAAACAATTTCTAAATAAAACTTTGGCGACATGACATCCTATATTGGACTTGACAAAGAGGACAGGTGCATTAGAATAAAACTGTATGGCGATCCTTCAAGCTGTCAGCCATGAATATTTTATTTCTTAATGAATCATCTTTGTGAAATGAACTTCCTTGTTGTAGTGTCAGTGCCATTTACAACAAAAAACCTGCTCCTTTTAAAAGGTGAACTCCTTAAAGATGCTGATGCCTGCATAAAATACTTAACCCTAGCCAAGGTATTCAGTAAATTTAATAGTGTATTTTTTTTTCCCAAACTGTTTGAAATATAGTCTCATGCTACCAGGTGCGACTGTCAAACACAACCTTTTGCAGTTGCAATTTTGTTAACAAACCATTATTCAAGGTAGATTAGCAATGAGATTGATCCGTGGGGCATCAACTTTGTTACTAAAAAACAAAGCATACTTGCTTAATTACTGTTTGGATGTTTCCTTTAATGGTATGTTACATTTGTTTAGTAAATAGTAGATTTATATTAGAGACTTTATGAAAATCATAGGTCTAACAGGCAACAGCCACTTACACCATCTTCTATCACTGTTCCCTACCATGCAAACAGAATAAATCATAGGCAGTCCTTGTTGTTTTGGTTTTGGGGTTTTTTTCCCAAAGGTGTAAGGTGAGTGCTGGTTGCAAGGGGTGGAGGGTGGACAGTGCCTCCCGGGGCGATGGCCCCCCCGTACCCAGGTGTTCCGTGCTGTCCCCAAACTTCCTGTTTCTTTATTCTGAGAGGATACGAATGTCAGATCCGTTTATTCTTCCTCACAGTTTATTTGTCAGAGTAGATTTGAATGTACTGGTTTTGCTAACAATTTTACATTCATTGAGTTGTCTTAAAAGCATATATGTTTCAGCATTTTCCTTTTGTTCTGCAAAAGCAGCTTGATTGGGATTCTCTGGGGAAAGCTCACTTTTTATTGATATTAAAAATACCCATTTGATTGCAAACCTCAAAGCGGACTAGATTCAATTTAATTTACATAATGGTGTCTTCAGGGACAAAGATTGCATGTCCTTTGTGGCATTAGTTTGTGGATGTTTGTTCCTAGCATGTGTCAAGTTCAAATTACAGGGTTTGTCATTTTACTTATAGACTAAATGTTTTGACTTCAGTAGATACGATTATACTCATTGTCTTCGTAGTCTCTGACCTGTGTCCTTGCTGATACTGGATATATACAATGTCTTGTCTGCCCGTGCTCCCATCCAGCACCCTAATCTCAATGGAAAGACTCCAAAAGATCAGGAATAGGCCCCCTTTAGTGCTTCTAACTCAAGTATTACCGCCTCCTTGTGTTCCAGTTTCTTCCTTTCCATGCTGGACTTTTATCCTTGTATTAACTTTCTTTCCAAACATCTGTGCTTATTAAGGAAAACTTTCTCGGAATCTTCTGTTGTTGAGTCAGTAGCACCCTTCCCACTGTCTTTAACTGAAGACAAAATAGAGAAAAAAACTGCTTTCAGAAAGGTTTTATTTCCCTTAGCATCGACTGTTCACATGCCCATAAAGTTTGTTGAAGCCTTTGTGGGAAAACCTAGAATAGGTTCACCAGACTTCACCAGAAAGTCTTAAGACTATACCCTTGAAGTCTCTGTGTTTTCAAATTGCTGTTTGTAGATGAAGCCTTATATGTGCAGGAAGCATTTATCATCAGTAATTAGTAACATCAAAAAGGGAGTATTATGGACCTAATGAAATCAACTGAAGCCCACCAATGGGATGTCTACTGCAGACTTTGAAGAACTAAATGTGTATTCCCATGCTTTGAGGTGGTTTTGCTCTATTATTCTTGCTTGTATTCCTGGAGCACCTAAGGGTCAAGTCATTTTTGCTTTGCTAAGCATCATGTAAGTGCCCACCCAGAGTAAAGAGGCAGTTCCTGATTTGAAGGTTACAGCCCATGTGTATGACAGGAGACCACCGATGCACTAAGTAGACAGTAGAACCACAAAGAAACAACGATACAATGATAGATAAATCAGTGTGGCCAGCAGGTTTCATCAAGCACCAACAGCCTAAATATTCCTTTTGTTGACGTGCCAGCAAAGGGGACTTTCTAAAAGGGGTTTAAGGTTGATAAGGAGGTAGTTCTACGTACATATGAGGAAGCACTTTCCAAACTCGAGGACAGCCTGAAAAAGTGGGAAAAGTGCTTCCAGTAGATACTGGAAACTGCCATTGTGGATTGGATGAAGGCAAGAATTAGCCTCTACTGAGGACTGATATGCGAGACGAGAGGGATATGCTGTGAAGGGCTTTCTGTTCTTGTCTTGAAATGTTATATTGTATTTTATCGGGTTGTTAAGAGGGTCTGGTCCTAGGCTAGCCATACTGAGAATTGCAATTCACTAGAAGGGTACTGATCTTCAAAATTTCTATTGATTTAAACGGGAGTTAATGCATGTAACAACTTCAGGATCAAGGGGCAATGATGATAACTCTGTCTTAATCTTCTTTCCCATATCTAATCAAAATCTTAGTTCTTTAAAGCATCCTTGCTTTTCTCTTGAAATTATCAGACTGTCTTTATCCTTCTTCAGTTTCTAATTTTCCTTTCATTTAAATCCACTTTTTCAATGGCCTAGCAAGTACTAATCAAATAAACTTTAAAAGATTGCTCCTGATTAAATTATTTTTTAATAATGAGTTCCTGTTACCAGGGAATACAGAGTTAAAAAGGTGATATCACTAAAATTAATTAGCATAAGACATGCTGGACTGGTAGAAGTGACTGGATCTTAATCAATAGCAATATGATTACACCCATGCAGCAATTATAAATTATTTAAAACAGTACCCCTAGGTTACTGACTAGTTGCCTTTAAATTAAATTCTCTGTCAATAATTGATGCAAAGAATTAATGTGAGAACACCTTCAGTTACTGAAACTTTTTTAAGGTGGCATAAAATATTGAACTGTTGCCTGTCATTAGCAGCCATCCTGTCTCTTTTGCACAGGATTGTTCTTTACTAAATTGGTCGAGAAGGACCTCCAGAGCATGAAAGATGACTAATGATTCTGAATGCTGTGTTCACTCTTCTTCTAAGGACACTGACACTGAGAAATATAAATTTCATGTACGAAAGGAACTAGAAACTGATGAGACCAGTAAAGCTCCTGGTCCATTTTCCTACTGAAGCAGTGAAACGAAATATGTTATTGCTTGGTTTTTAGATTTTGTTAGATGAGGAGGATAAAAAGAAAACAGACTGGAATGTGCTGATGTGTAAGTGGTGTTTAGAAGACTGTTGATTTGTTATGAGTGGCAATTTTCTTCCTGCAAAAAAACCCATAATGCCCAGTCATATATATGAGTAAAAAAAAAAAAAAAAATCCTTCTATCATCTTCCTTGGTAATATTTAGTAATTATTATCTATGAATTACTGCTTTGTAGCAGCTGGGATACATGTGATTTTACTTCTTTCAAGGGGCAGAAAGAAAATATAATAATTGCAATCTCAGTAACATCAGAGAGGATACCACACCAGTTTAGTGCATCTGTTGCTGAAATCAGCTGTGATCTCAGTGTGCACTGGAAGAACATCCACATGTGAGATTTACATCAAAATTTGATCACTTCTTTTGCTAATGACCATTCTTTTTGCTGTGTAGAAAAAAAGATTTTTGGGTAATCTAGTAAGCATTTTCTAGGTTAATGCGGCATAATCTAAGACAGTATGTTTTTAGAGAACACCACATTTCCAGGTGTATTTTAAGATGCAAAAAGAACTTAACAATTCTAGAAAATATAGGGATACTTATAATGACATGATTATTGTAAAAATCCTACATTTGAAAATATTATGAAACCGTAAGATTTTAGCTTATGTAAATCAGAATTATTATTGAGGTATTGACATAAGAAGCCAGGAAGTTCAGGGATGATGCCTGGAGCTGGGAGATGACGTTTGCTCCTACTTTTGGCTTCTGCTTGCTTCCGTGGGAAGCTGGCAAAGCTACACTGATATGTGGACACGGTAGAAAGTCACTCGACATCCTTTTCTCTTCCAGTTTCCTCTTATTTTTTACTTTGTGTCCAAAATACTCTGTTATTCTTATTGTGGTTATGAAGTATCTCTTGTTAACAGTGCTGCTGCAGGGATGAAGATTAGTATCATGCTACATAAATTACACCTTTATTTTAAATCTGTGTTTAAGAATACAGGTCTATGTATTAGCACTCACAAAATTACACTTTTGGGAATTTATTAAATAAAGGTACACCAGAACTTTCTTCCTTTTTTGTTAGTAACAGCTGTAAAAATTGCGTGTCAGTGAAGCTTGTTATAACCAGTGAACGGCTTTTGGTGTGTGCCATGAATAAATATGGATCAGGGATGGGGAAAGTGCTAGAAAAAAGGAAAATTAATGTATCTATTTGCAGATTTTTTGAATGGTGCAACAGAGATATACTGAATGTTCACTCATTATAATATAGTATTTCTCATTTTTTAACCAGAATCATTTTACAAGGTTTGGGATAAATGGAGTGAATGCAATATTTAGGTCAGTATTTCAGAAAAAAACAATACAAAAAGAAAAATCCAAATCCAAAACAAAATCCAGATTGTGCCGCAGACTCCATGAGATGGGGAAAGGTACTTGTCACTGTTCGAAGCCTTTGGTCTAGCACTCTTACAGCGGCTTCAGCCTCTCTGCATGTTCCCAGTAGGTCTTCTGAATCTTGATGGGGATGCAGAAGTATGGAAATCATGAAGGCAAAGATGTTATGAGGTCTAGAAATTTGTAATTTTAGCGCTGGTGGAAGTTTGCCTCAACTCTGAAATTGGTCTTTTTAACATAAACGCTAAAATTTAGGAGCACAGGAACAGTTTAGCGCTATCAGTGACTCCCACCCAAATAACCAACTGAACCAAAGACAAATGCAGCATAAAAAGGCAGTGGTCAGGTGAAGAAATCAGGAACTTCTGACCTGATCTCTCCATGCTACTGAATCGCTACACGGCCTCAGGCAGTTCAGTTACATTTCTGTGCCTTGCTTTCCTCATCTATGACAAGCAAATGGTAGTGCTGCAGGGGGTGATGTGAGAGTTATTTGGTTAAGGACTGGTTAGCGTTTTGAAAGTGTAAGGCTAACTTTGTTACCTTGTTTATCACTCGTTGAAGGTACGTGAAGGACATTGCTTAGTGCATAATTGGTCCAGTGTGCAGTATATTTGCCTTTTTTATATTGAATTCTAGCAAAATTGAAATGACATTTATATAATTACAAACAGATCACATAATGCCTTAAATAATAGGTTTAAACTCTCCATTAACAAAAAAAGCAAACAAACAAAAAGATTCCTGGAACCTGCTGTTTGATCGCCTCATTGATTGTAACTAACTTTAAATAAGAAACAACAAGGATCTGATTTTCCCACTAGTGTTTATAGTGTCTGATAAGAGTTTGCATTTTAACATATAGGAACCTCAGCTACTCTTATGAGCTGACTGTGCTGACTAAATCTGTTTAGTCAGAGTTTCATTCTGACTAAGCACTCCTATGTGCACAGGAAGATACTGTCTGTATGTTTACCTCAATAGTTAAAGTTTCTGTGTCTTATTCATAAAATAACTTCCGTCCATATTGCATCGTCTTTTATTAAAGCACATATCAAGTCAGTAGACTACCTGCACAATGTAAATTCAGCAGCTGATGCTTAGTTTCATGTAGCTGAACAGTACTGGTGTAAAAGTTTGTGGTCTGTTTGTAGAGCTGCTTATTCTTTTTCTCTTCATATGCACTTCTCTTTGCCGTTTTCTTTCTGTTAGAAGACTAACATCCTGTGTTGGCTGTAAAGCCGACTGAGGTTTCTCCTCACTACAGTGCAACTGCAGCATCTCCCTCCAAAAAGGATTGCGACATCTCTACAGTTTGGTGGTTTGGAACCTTGTCTTCACTCCCTCATTTTTACTCTTCAATCCTTTGGCACTTGCAGAGTGGGAGATTTAACAAATGGTTAGAAAACCGTTCTTCAGCCGTGCATTGGCCCTGACTTGTGTGCAGGAGATTTTGCATATATAACTCTTAAGTTGATGAGCAGTTGCTCATTTTATGGATTTTTAAGCAAGCATGGAAAATATTTCAAGTTAGGTAAAGATTTTGCTCTTGTTTGAAATATGAAAAATTTCACTACTTTCATTCTTTCTTTCTGTATTTTCTTTCACCTCTACACATAAATTGCATTTACTTTGGGAAACTAAAATGAGGTTGAACTGGGAAGCTATATTTCAAAACATTAAATAACAATATATTTGAACAAGAAAATAGAAACATTAAAGAATAAAAATTAAAAGCCCCATAAATCCCAGTTCATCCTTGTCCACTCCTGCTGAGCAAAAGATGACCCCAAAAGAAATGCAACTACTGAAGCAAAACGGCTGTTCATTTCACTGATGTTAGCCGAAGTGGAAAATAAAATCTTAGGAGCTGTTTTGGTTTTCTTTTTCCTGTTCTTATTTGGGTTCACTATACTTGGTAGCAGATAATACATGGTTTTGAAGACAGCCTTCTATCATACAGTTTGGATTAATGTGAAACTTCACCGTAATCTAAAATTCTCCTTATTTTTTTGCTGCAAAAAATTGGTTAATGTGTCCTGGGACACATTAACGTGACCAGCTCAGGCATCGTGCTTGCACAAGCTAATAAAATGTTTCTTCTGCCTGACTGATTCTGTGGGAAGATCTGAGGGAGGTGGAAAACGCCATGTTAAAGTAGGATGAAATGAAATTAGAAAACAGAAAAAAAAGTCTGATTGAAACTGTGTATGACAAGTGTTGTTTCTGCTTTTAAGAAACTTAAGAAATCAACCTTTTCGACCTCACAAAGATCTCCGGCTTTCCATGCCAAAGTTGTTTGAGAAATTGATGACTAAATTTGTCCAGGATTTGTAATTTAATTCTCAGAATTTTCATTGACAGTCTGAATAATGGGTTATTTCCCTTTATCGTCTATCTTAAAGCTAGTTTTACAAAATATACAAAAAGCATACTGTTCTGAAACATGGTTACGTGACCAAAATGAAAGCATATGTGAATTGCAAAATCCTACGCCTATCAACACCGTGGCTTCAACCATATTCTTCCCGTAACACTGTGCCCGTGCTGATTTACGAGAACACGTATGCATATATGTACGTGTGCGAGAACTTGTGTGTGTTACGCATCATTGTTATTGCTGTTCACAAAAAAAAATCAATATGCTTTGCTTGAACTGTTTCCATAATGATCATACATATTAGATTGGTGCTAATGTGTAATATCCGGTTTTGAAAACCACATTTCAAGGCCCGATAAATTTGCCAGAGGTAAAATCATACTTAAAAGAGATACTAACTTGCCTGATAAAAGTAGTAAACAAAGTCTGTAAAATGACTATTATTATTTTTATTGTCTAGTTTTTGAATCAAAATTCTGTTGTGCATTGGTTTTAGGTAGTGACCATTTGAGACTCTAGAGAGAGAGGGAGCAGTTTACTGCCACCATTAATATTCATTTTTACTTTTGCTGCACTGTAAGCACCCCTCCATTAAAATAGCTAATTATTGCCCTGAGAAGCAGGTGTTATTTTTCCTGCTTTTCATGCAGGGAAAACAAGTCACATACAGAGAGCAAAGACTATCTCAAGACCTGTGTTTCATTCCTGTTGTCAGTGAGATACTTGTTTAGTGTTTCAGAAAGTTATTTCTGAACTTGGAAAAGGGGCAAGTATTTCCAGCAGCGCTCCAAGGCACAAGTGTTAACGGTGCTGGGGGCACCAGGCGGGAAGGTGGTGAGGCACAAGGGGCTCACGTCCTTGGAGGTCCAAGCTGGGCACTAGACAACACTTACTCCACTGGTCATGACTGTTAGAAGGTAGTGCAAGAGCTCTCTGCATGACAGAGGCATTTCTGGGGCAGGGGAAGGTCCAAGGGGGGAAGATGGTGGCTTAACCCACTCTTCCTGGGCGTTTGGGTGATGCCCCAGGATGCCAGAAAGCTGCACGTGAGACGGAAAGGCCTTCCTCCACTTTGTCCTGAAAAACCTTTCCAAGTCCAAGTGTGTGAAAGTCCCCTCTGGTGTTCTGCTGAGCCCACACAGTCGATTCTGGATAGTTTTTGCTCCAAGCTGGTTAAGCACCTCTTGTAGCCTCAGGAAGTTTGTCCTCACACAGAAGGAGCCCCTGATAGATGCAGGGTGACTGGGGGCTCCCGCAAGATAATGCAAATCCCTACCAGTTGTCGTGTGGGTCTGCTGTGCTTTCCAGCTGACAGCAGTAAAACACAGCCCCGCAACAGCCCCTATTTTCACAGCTGTGCAAACATCCTTGATGACATTTTCACTGATGCCATGGAAAGCACTGATGGTTTGTACACCACTGAAATGTGGCGAATGGTCTGGTGGCAGGGGTGGGATCAACAGTCATTGCCAGAAAAAAGCAGGAGGGGAAGAAGCATTAGTGTCAATATTTTAAAGAGGATTATAAAATAGGAAGGAAAATAGATAACAAAAACTTAAAAAATTCTCTTGCCATTACCCTAAGGAGGTGGTGGGGGGAGGAGACACTAACCAAACTATCCATTCCTCCTCATCCAAGATGTTTGCCTTTAAATTAGCTTGAATTCTTATGGGTCATCCCCATAAACGCTTACCTCTCTCTGGGGCAGCTGTAGAGACTCGAGCCTGGTGTACTTACAAAAAGTGATGGACAGCAAAACTGTTTTATGCCTTAAGGCAGAATCAAACCTTTAGTTAAAAGAGAAGAAGGGGAGATTTTCACTTGCCTTCTGCTGGGCAGCCGCGCTGACACGGTGTCCCCGGGCTCACAGCACCTTGGGCACGTGCCTCTTGCCGGATAGCCCAGGAAAACATACCGTGGTTTGGTACAAGGCGTGAAGCGAAGCTGCATTCCTGTGGGGAGAGCTCGCCGGCTCGCTGGCACAGCCCCCTTGCCTAGTCTGAGCTCCTCATTCTTTAAATCTGGCGCTTCTCCTGGTGTGTGATGATGGCAAGGTTATATTTTGCTGTAGATCTAGGTATAAACAGCAGTATTCATTCTTGCGTGCTGTGGTCACATAGAAATACAAGTGAACTAAAAATAGAAACAATTCCTATAGTATTTGTATGAAGCAAAGAGAATTTCGGGTTGACTTTGTTTACTACACTTTTGTATTTACTTCCTATGAATGTTTGAGGAACTGAGCTTGGTGGTCTGTATACTCACAAAAATGAAGCCTGAGTATTGTTTAATGCAGTTTCAAATTGTGTATTCAGTTTTCATATGACATAATTCAAGCTTATTGATTACTCATCTAATTTGTCTGATCTGAAAATCAGAGGATACTGCATGACTGATTTACCTAACTAGAGTGAACTGTAAATACTTGCAGGTTCAATTAATTGAAAAATTTGTGAATACTTCTCATCAAGTAAGTCTGAGAACACAAGGATCAGTTTGCTGATGATTTGTGAACAGAAGTAAAAGAAGGGTTAAGAAAATCAATTTCTTTATTGGAAAGTTGAATTCAGCCCTATGTAGAAGAGATGTTGCTGTACGGTGAGGGAAGCTAGTGGAGAACACATTCTGGTAAAATGATAAATTTGTACTGTAAATGGCATAAAAGGATGGTCATATGTGTATTTAAATGGACAAAGTAAATCTTCAGTTATAGCTACAAGCATTTTGAGGAAGAGTAAGAAACATATATTTACATATGGTAGAAATATGAAGAAGATTCAGAAAACAGCAACAAGAATAACATGAGATAAGTTGTTTTGTAGGAATACATGTACAACTCCCGATCTATTTAACTTACCAGAAATACAGATCACCATCAGTAAGTACCTACCAGGGAAGATTTCTGAAGAACTGTTCTTTCAGCTCAGAAAAGCAGAATATGATCCAGTACTGGAAGCTTAAGCCAGACTTGCACTGAGGACAATGCTTATTCGCATTTTTAATAATAAAGGCAAATAAGCATTAGAACAACCTATGGTTCATTCAGTTTTGAGAATTCAAACATCTTTCGAAACCTTGTGAGAAGTTGCAAGTTGGATGCAGTAGTCACTTGGTGACATTCCGTGGCCTTTTTTGAGAACTAGAGAGGATTATCTTAGAGATGACTTTTTGTCCTTATTACGTGTGAATACAGGAACCAACAAAAGGATAATAAATAGATCTATAGGCAAGCATAGGGTGGGTTTATGCATCTTCATTCTGCAGCCTGAGCAATTTCAGGGCTGAAAATACTAGTGGAACCTGATATTAAACCAAAGTCAGACTGAGTGACAGACGTAGATAATAATAATAAACATTCCCCTTTTTCTCAGTGTAATTCAGAGGTTATAATGCTATCCTCATGGCCATACTCTCAGAGGTGATCTTTCCTGAAATGGTATATGTGGCCAAGGACCAAAAGGAGCATTGAAGGGCAGAAAAATTACATTTAAGCACCATCTTTCTGAGATTAGTTATGATACTTGCAGCGCCAGAAGTGAAGATGAACCAGTCTTGCTACAATGGAATTGCAACTTCGGTGGGAAAAACGCACAAGCTATTTATTCGTACCGAAAACCCCCTAGCTTCAAGGTAGTTTACTGCATACAGAGAGAGGAACAACACGGATATATAATGTTCTGTACTCTCCTGGCACTGAATGAGAGCTGGGACTGGTGGCACCATATGGCCCGTTTATAGCCTGGGCTCCAAGAACTCTGGAGACCGTAAGAGGCCCCATTCCCCACAGGGCTCTGCCTTCTGAAAAGGTGCCCAAAGCCCAAAGTCAACTCAGATCATGTCCTCTAAGCCCCAGCACGCAGAGGCAATACTCTCAGCACTGCAGGTGTAGTGGGTAGCCTTTTTTTCCTTCCCTCTAAATATAGCAAAGAATTGTATTACGCATCAGACACATGAAAATCTAAGTTCATGCTGTAGAAAGCATCAGTACTATAGTGTAAGAGGTTTTAAAAAAACAGTAGCTGCTCACAGGATGCTCAGAAAATGGCCACTGACACTTTTTGGCTTGATATTTTCTGCATTGACACCACTTTCTAAACTGACTTACTTTTTTCCTTTTCTTTTTTTTTTCTTAGTATTCTGCATCTCCAATTTTAAAGTTTAAATAGATCTATACTTTCCCCAAGGAGTTATGTGCAAACTAATATTAAGATTAAAATCTTTTATGTTTGTTCTGTAGCTTGAAACAGAAAACTAGTGCATAGTCTGTTTTATCCCACTGGCTCTCTAAGGTTCAGGTATTAACATAAATACAGCCCATTAACACTTGTTCCTCTCTGTCAGGACATAAATTAAGTCTGCAGGTGTTCCATGAAGCTTTACCCTTGGTACTAATTAAGCCTTGATAATTAGGTTTGTTAAATTCAGGCCTTTAAGCTTATATTCCCTCTTTGGGTTGCCAAAATGGGGATTTGCAATACACAAGGCCTGTTTCTGCAGGTTTTCTGGGTGTTTGTTTTTGGGGTTTTTTTTGTTTTCAACAAAACCACACTCGTAATAAACTCTCCTTTAGTTAGGTGGTTAAAGATTCAAAACCTGTGAAGAACTTGGATATCAGCTTGTATTTACATCAGAACATTTTCTTTTGCTGGCTTTTTGGCAGAGCACAGTTATTGTAGTGGAAAGTTTCCAGTCCATATGTTAAACACACAGATGCTTCGACTAGATAAATGGTTGCAGTTCCAAATGAAATATCATTCAGAAATGTACAAGTTGAGATCCTAAAATGATAATATTAAAAATATGTTTAAAAACAATGGAAGTTTAATTTAGCAAGCATATCCCATATAGCAATAAGACTTTCCTTACAGAGAAAACAATATAGAAAAAATTTCTAATACCTTTGATTTTTGTCAAGGTTTTAAAAGGTTATGTTCACAGGTCGTATGGTCTCAGTGCTAAATAAAAATAATAATTAAAGAAATCTAGTTCAAAGGAATCCTCCTAGGAATGGGGTTATTTGTAACACACACAGAGAACATTAAATAGTCTAATCAAAATGGATTTTCTTGCCAGTTAATCTCTTCTCTTTTGTTTCTCCATAAATATATAGCCCATCAGATCAAATGTTTGATAAATGTCATTTTTCATCTAGAATAAATGAAACCACAGCTACAACTCTATTAGAGGTACTTTCCACATTATTCACTGCAATCATGCTAACTTGATGCTAATAGCTTTAATGCTTTTTTCATCCATGGGATATTAAATAAAAACATATTTTTAATCAAAACTTTTTTTTTTTTAAAGGAAATAAAATAAATAAATTAATAAATGCCATTAGAGACTTTCAGCCACATTAGGTTCTCATCCTTCATGTTATTTAGTGTTTTATTGACCAGAAAGCCACAATTAATCATTTTGGGCCAAGAGCTATGTTTTTGGTAAGCAAAAGGGTTTTATCCGGATGTAGTACATAAACACGCAGTCAGTGTAACATACCTAATAATATTTTTAAATCTTATTTTGATTTCTAATAAGACATTGTTTAAAGTTTGAAAAAATCTTCAGTTAACTTTCTTGAAAGAATAAAAATTACTTATGGTGCATATTTAGATTCTGCTACGAAAAGGATTTAATACAGAATGGCAGGAAATAAGCATAAGGGTGTTGAAAAAATATCTTTTCAGTATCCAGTGTGGCATTCAGATTGTTTTCCCTTGGAATGGTTCTGCTATAAAAGAACCCTGCTGAAGGAGAGAAAAGGCAAAGTATATAATGATTATCATTAAAAGGCATCACTTCTTATTGCAGAAAATACTAATCTCACCTTGTAATTTACAGCATTTCTATATTATGATGAGAAATAGCATGATACACAGCATATTTCATAGTAACAGTGTCCTAAATACTGAATTAATTGGCAGATTTTTAATGGTGGCCCCATTGAGGCGTATAACGATTGACAAAATACTGTAAGAGAGAGTATACTTGATAGATTCCACTTATTAATAGGTCAAAGTCATTAGGGAGATAATGTATGAGAGAAGCTATATTCAACCCCTCGATGTTTGACTTTTTAGAAAAAGGGAAGACTGTGAGATGGGCTACTGGAGTTCAAGCCTATAATAGCATTTAGAATTTTTTAATTAATAACACTTCCGGTTCTGCAGCATTTTCCACATCAAGGGGGAAGAAAAGACTTTGGTTTGGATATATAATTATTGCAGTGTTTTTAAGAGTTTGGCTACCAACTACCAGTTATAAATCTGAAAGTTGTTGGAAGCATAAAATAAATTTCTTCTTTCTTGTGTGCATCGGCTTGGCTTCAACATTCACCTTTGTGCTTCTAAAGCTTCCTTTTTCAGTAATTCAGGAGGCTTTATTTTTTATCACTAGCTTGCAATTTCTTAGGTTACAGGAAAACAGTGCCTTCCTTTTTTCATGGCCCCCCGTCCTGCATTCTGGTTAGAAAAAAACTAGAAAACAGTCCCAAGACTTTGCTGAGACATGGCATGTGTCTGAGCGAGGGACAGAAGACATTCATATACCCCACCTTCTATACAATAACCGGCATTTCATATTATATTACTGAAAATGTTATTAACAAAGCAAAGAGTCATTGCTGATTAAACACCTCAAGGACAAAGATATGACAACTTTTTTCTTTATAGTGAAGTCTTATACTGTACATCATGCAACTCCATGTGGGAAGGGAGGACGCTGCAAGGGCTAAAAGGTGGACGGAAAGCTGGGGGTTAAGGCATTTCAAAATGTCAGGCAGCTTGTTATATTGCAGTACATCATTCTATCCCTGGAGACCACGGCTGAGGCCTAGGCCAAAGCTATATAGAGAGCAGAAAATTTGACACGAGCTTCCAAATTTTCTCTTTAGCTCTCATGGGCTGCAACCCATATGCCATGGTTAAACCATCAGGCTTTGCTCCGCTGAGACCTTAGGACAAAGCAACTCAGTATTTCCTTTTCAGTGAAAGTGACTGCTCGTTTCCTTAGCAGAAATCTATTTTCCCACCCACTCTCTTCTTAGAATGAAAATAGCTTCTTTTCTTCCCTAAATAAAAGGTTGTCTTGAATTGCATACCTCTTGTTTTCCTGTTCTTAACTTCTCAACTCCAATATTAGTGGAATCTAACAGTAGATTTTAATGAATTATAAAAGACATTGGTATTTGCATTATACAATTGTTGTGTTTTCCAAAGAGGTGTATAATCCCATCTGAAGCAGAAGCAGCATTTGTGGACATTCCTCCAAACCCCACATTCTCAGTTTCATTGCAATATGTGCCTGAAATGTATGAGAGTGATTCTAACTACACATATCCGGGCTTTCATTTCACAAAAAAACATCTAGTAACCCTATTCATAAGGGCAATCACTTTTTCCATGAGATCTCAAGCTCACGTGTTCAGTAGTTTGTTACTAACCAATGTAAATATATTAGATTCTAGCCTAGTGAAAGTGCAATGAAAGAAGCAGCCCACATTTTTAGTTCTGCAATATAACCAAACACGTTGAGATTTCTGTTGTCGTGTAATAGCACGGTAATTTATTATTCCCACTGCATGTATCGCAGTTGTACAAGAGGAAGAGAACATGCCAAAATTGCTATTTGTGAGAAACTGAGTTATGGCCAATTCTTGGCCATAACTTGGTTAAACGTTGCAGCCAGAACCTCATCTCACTTTCCATAAAGCTGTCCTGACAAGCAGCTGAGGATTTTTGTAGTGTAAGAGAGTTTTCAGATGCTCTGTAGCTGGCAGCCTGCACTCTTGTAGCCCACTTCTGTGCATGCCTGGGTCAGAAGGGTATAGCACATTAAAAACCTTCTCTAACATGCCTGGGACCCAAGCCAGGTGGCATGATGTAGAGGAGTACAGGGGTGCCTATTCTTCATGAATTGTTGCACCAAACATAACCTGGCAAAAATGCCCAAGATCTGTGCTGTACTAAACTGTTTTACTGTCCTTGTGTCTTCCAGCCTGACTAAACTTAGCATATTTGGGCCATTTTTTATTTTATCCTTGTTTTTGAAGGACATTTGCGAGTGTGTGTAAGAAAGAGAAAGACCAAATGGCTAACAGGCTTTTTTTCTTCTCTAAGTGGGATCCTTGCAGTATTATCATTAATGTTATTACCCCTATAAATTAAACATTATTTGATTATTGGTACGAGTGTTGGTGTTTGCATGTAAAGATGTTGGAGATTTCAGAAAAGACTTACAAGAGTGGTGAGAACTTTTATCAGATAGCAAAAGAATAAAGAAGCACTGTCTTCATGAAGAAAAGATTAAGATATCCCTTGTTTCAAACCCATAAGCACCTACGTTTGGAGAAAACTTCTGCTAGAAGAGGACTTTTAATCTAGAGGGAGGACATACAGTGAGACCAATGACTGGACTGCAACTAGACAAATTGTAGGAACAAGACCCTTTTAAAAAAAAAAAGAAAGAGAAAAGAAACAGTGTAATTAAGCACTGTAACAACTTGCCTAGGAATGTAGTGACTTCTCCATCACTTGAAGTCTTTAAATCAAGATTGAATATCTTTCTAAAAGATATTGGTTGTAGCTCAACCAGAAGTTATGAGCCATGGGCTTGATGCGGGAATCCCTTGGCTAAATTCTGTTAAACAGAAGGTCATACTAGATGTTCATAATGATCCCTTCTAGCCTTTAAATCTATTACTCTATTAATCTACTCCGGTCATGAAAGTGTCATTTGCCCACACAAATTTCAGATCTTTTGAGCATGCATACATTTCAATGAACCACCTTGGATGGAGGCTACTCTGAAAATGTGTGCACAGCTCCTTCTGCTGAACATCTGCTTTAATGCCAACCTGAAGCATTTTCTTCTTAAAACTTTATTCCCAAAGGAAGTAGGCTGCCTATTTGTACAATATAAATGTGTGTTGTGTTTTCTTCTTAGGCACTGTAGCTGAGGTACAGTACTACTGTATCACTTAAATCACAGAAGGAGCCATTTATAATTCTTGTTCATTTTGTACACAAATCCATGTGATTCCATTAGATATGCAGCACAGCCTGTTATACTGTAGTGAATGGAGATCAAGCACTTCTGTTTACCTATGAAATTGCCTATTAAAATTACAATAACCACCATTAAAATGACTTTTTTATGTCTCTCCTCTGAGAGGAAGTTTCAATTTACCGGGTCATGTGAAAATATCTTGCAAGTAATTGTAAATATTTTAGGTAGATTTACTCTGATATTACTTGACGTGTCAAATCATTAAAAAAAAAGATCTAGTGAAATGTTAGAGACACAATCAAGTAGAAATCTGTTCAATTATAAAGGGGAAGTCATTTAATATTCTGTACTTGTGTAGAATTCCTCCTTACAAATAGTTATGTAAATCCAGGTTTGAAAGTTGAATGTTCCCTTTTACTTCTATTTTTAAAAAGACCCCTAAAAAATCATGAAAATGCTGGAATAGGAGGTGGAGCAGAATTATCAGTAGATGGAGGGCCTTGTCTTTGGTTGGTTTAAACCAATACAGCTCTTCAACATTTGGGACTCTTGTCCAAAGCAGTCACAAATTAATCAAAATTAAAGTCAAAGCCAAGCTGCAGGGGAGAAGGTGCTTTCTCTTCTTAGGGGTGTTCCTTTTATCACTTATTGATATCACTTCAAATTTTCCAGCAGGCCGTATAAAAAGAGATCTCAGGTTACATTTTAACCAATATTACAAGATTTGAGTGCAAATTTTACTTTCTGATCCTGATCACGAATCAGTTGCGCTGCCTTGCATGTAAAGCAGATCCCCTCCACTGGGGTCATAACCCAAAGAAGGCAAGGTCAAAGCCAGGCAGAGGAAGCAGAGCTGCTCACCTGCGGGTAATCTGCTGAGCCTATTGCCAGGTGAGATGCAGGTGAAGCCCCCACATCAGTTGAAGTGCTCTCAGGTTTGTCAGCTCTTCTAGCTATTGTTTTTTTCTTGGTAGCTGGGAAGGAAGCAGTAGTCAAAGGTGAGCCAGATGGAGGCTGGAGTGAGAGGGTGATGGAGGTTTGGGGTGTGGTGTAGTGTTTTTGGGAACTTGTTGTCTGATCAAGAACCTTCAGTGGTTTTTTTTTTTAGCCCTTTTTCTATCTGCTTTGGGCTACCTCTGAAGACAAAACCAGACATGGGCCTATGACTTTCTGAAAAAGATGCTTACAGGCTTGAATATGGTAACTTCAGGTTTTTGTTTTCCTTTGGGGGTACCCCGCTTCATCTTTCTGCCACTAAATTAAGCCTTTTTTCATTCAGTTTTTATGGAAAGTAATTAGTCAAGGTACAAGCTGGGGGCCACTTTTGCTAGGAACTGAAGTGTTCCTGCCTCATCGTGTGAGACTGGAGAAAGGGCGAGTGAAGAGGAAGGTGTGCACCTCTAAGAGCAGAAGGTCTTCTTGTACCCGAGGCATTACTTTTTTTGGTACCAATTCAGATGGAAGAAAGCCACTGCTGTTTGTGGGTGGTCCTGGATGTTTTTCCTATGGGACCTACTGATCAAACTTTTAAAAAAATTTTTCTGAAATTCAGCAATTTCATAACCCAAAGTGCTGTTTTACCTGCTGTTCACTCGGCTCCTGGAGGCTGAGAGGGGATGTGACTGCTTTTCCAAGGTGAGTCAGTGTTGTTTGGTGCCTTCTTTAACGGTGTGGGTATATGTGGACAGTGGTGAGAAAAGGACATATGCTGCCACTAAAAATTACATGGATAAAATTCAGATCCTGTTTCATACAGCAGCCTCCCAGAGATGTGTGCTCACTGTTCAGCTGTTAAGATTGTTATTAAACTTTATGGACCATAAACCCCATGGAAACAAGGAAAGTGAACAACTATGCTATTACAATAGTGTCAAAACAGGAGACATATTTCATAGCTTCAAAACTGTAAGCCTGCCTACATGCAGCATTTCAGCTCTCATGGGCTGCCTCAAACTACAGTGTTTATTTAATCTCTAAATTAAATGCAATATTGCTAATACATAAAGCCTGGAAAAATATGTTCCTTTTAGTTTAAAGTTCAGCTTCATAAATCTAGCTTTGCAGACTGCCTTCTGAAATGGGAGTTGATTTTTTTTTTTTTTTTTTAATTTAAATATTTGTCAGACATCCATCATCTCTTAATATTTCCTGTCATGGGAATCTACTTAATTCCAAACTAAATCCATCTTGATTTTCACTAAATGCCCTGACTCGCTCAGTACAACAACAGAGTCCTGATTAGGGAAGACAGACAAACAAGGGGATGAAAACATCCTTGACACACTGTTGGGGGGGTGGGAGGAGGGAAAGCGGAGACGCTAACCGCGGCCTGGCTCAACAGGGTGATGTATTTACTTTCAAATGTATTTATTTCGAGAAAGGAACTGTCAAGCTCTGTGTGTGAGTGTGTTTTAACATGTTAGCAGACCTGTCCCTTGTATATTTGCCTTTCAGTGTCCTCCTGCAAATTTCTTTGACTGGGCCAAGTTACAACAGTTTAAATATCATCTTTCATGTAGGCACAGTAAATTTCTAACAACAATGCTTTAAAAAAAATCCCCAAAACTCATATTGCAATATTCTAAAGACTGGGGAGCATGTATGTAGGTTGTTTTTTGGTTTTTTGTTTTTTTAACCCCCTTGGTGGTGTGAAATCCATCCATTCCCTTTTCTCAGAGATTATTAGTTCTGTCCTTTTTAAGGTAGGTGAAGATAGTGTCTAGTTTTGGCATTCTTGGCCTAAAGAAAAAGCAAAGACGCTGTGATGTTTGATTTTTTTTTTTTTTAATTTTATTTTTTCTGTTAAAGGGTAAATTTGCCCAGACTTTTTTTTTCTTTTTTTTTCTTTTTTTAAAGAAAGGATAAAGTAGTGAAATGGGGCTGCAGTAGAAAAACAGAGAAAATAAAGGTTGCATAACTAAAACTTTATCCTGGGATACATATTACTTATCAGACCCTATCTGATCATGTGATTGCATATTGCATGGTTTCTCCAGGATTTGTGGGTTACTACTCTGTTGAAGGGTGGGGGTTTTTTGGGGGTGTTTTGTGTTGGGTTTTTTTGTTGTTTGGTGGGTTTTTTTTCACTCAAGCATCCGAAAGAGACTTTAGGATCTGAAAGCAGGTAACCAAATTTGAAAAATAATGACTAAATTTTATAAGAATGGAAATTTAATATTTCTTCTTTCCCTTCCTATAAAGATGATTAATAAAAAGGCAGCTTCAGTATGACCTGTCCCTCCTCCTACACACACACTTTCCTTTTTCCTACAGATTGCTAATGACTATTGCTGTAATTGTTAGGTGCCGTTGATCAGAGGAGAGGAATGTATTTTATGCTGCTGTTTATTCTGGGTCTATAAAGCGGATATTCATATGATTCTCCTATCTGAGTTGATTAATTGCCACCAAATTAGGGACTGTGCTTTGAAGGAATTTAACCTATTGTTTTCTATTCGTGGCAAACCTGTTAATGCTGGTGAGGAAAGTTTGTAACTTGTGTGTTATCCTGGTTTGTGGCTCATCAAATGTGATCCCCTGAGCAGGGTTTAAAATGTTATGAGCCTACAGGTGTAAACAATTTTTCATGTGACTGGGAGGTTATTTTTCCTAAGCACCTTGCTAAGTGTACACCGATAGTGTTGCATATAAACTGACCTACTATACAGTGCTTCCTGACAATGACATTATTTATTTGAATTTATTGGGAGCTATTATTTAAAGAATGCTAATATTATCTAGTGAGTCCTGCTGAGAGAATTGTTTGTAAATATGCCAGGAGAAACTAATGTAGAAAACACTTGAAACCAGTTCCTCTATGAAAATCGGAGAGGGAAATAAGCTGAGTGATATATCTATACATCTATAAATATATATATATATACACACATTTTTTTAACTAGGCCAGCAACTCAGTTAAAATATGAAAATGTTCAGGCCAAAAAGAGTTCCTGTGCCAGGAAGACTTGTGTTCTTCCCCAAATGCTTCTATTATAAAATGTCTTGTTCCTTAAGTGGGCATTATGTTACTGTATTTTATAGATACCTTTCCAAAAGAAATTTAATTACATCGTCATTTTAGATAGTAAGAATAAGCTGCGCAGTATACAGTTCCCAAAAAGTGAATTCATTTTTAATGCGCCATCTGTTGCTGCAATACAATATAAAGATAAATAGTTGAAAAAGAGAAAGCGAATTGACAAGAAAGAAAAATGGGTTTTGATTTGCCCTTTCATCGCACACATAAAACAACACAAGCTCAATCAATGCACAGAAATGAAAGCTAATACATAATAGCCGTGGTCCTGAATTTTTCCCCACCTATTGTTTCAAGTCCTAATTAAGAAAGAGGAGGTCCGAGTTAGCGTAGCTCCTTCTGCCTGCCTAGGCTCAGGTGTACCTCGGCAGGCTCTCGGTAGCAGGTACTGAGGCTGGAAACTCTGCCACCCCGCTAAAGGTGAGCTGGCGCAGATGGCTCAGTTGCCTGGGAGAAGGGAGAACCAAATAAAAGCCTGTGCCAGGAAGTTCTAATCAGTGCTTTTTATGAAAGGGATTTTGATGGATAGTTTGAGACTCCTTAGAGTGGGGGATCTCTGTGGTAATGTCATGCTTTTAAGAGCTTGTTGGACAGCTTAAAGCTGTGATTAATATTTAGCAAAATGATATGTGGGGAGGCTTGAAAGCTGAGGTTATTTACTATGTATAATTAGCTATGGTTATTATTTGTAAAAGACTTTGGATTCTAGATCTAAGTAACAAAGCTCAGTAAGAGGGTTTTATTAGTTATAAAGTTCAGTTAGTATCAAAAAGATATTCACTGTTCAAATGTTTGAAAAGAAATATTGAATGAAATTTATAAGTAAAAACCTTTCTTCTTCAGGGCCACATGCTTCTATAAAGATTTTCTGGTGAGATAAGTTTATCTGTTCCTCCTCTTCCCTTCCCTCCTTATGTTTAAAATGAACTACATTTCGGAGACATCTGTGTGTAGACTCTCAAAGCTTAAAGGAACAACAGGCTAAGGAAATGAGCATTGTTAGCTTAGTGAAATAAATTCCACCTGACACTTTAAGGTGACATTGCTTGCTTCAACAGGAGGAGATTAAAGAGAGAAATTCTGTCTTTCCCATGATAGCAAATACCCCTTTATTATCTGGAGCCAAAGTATATACTAAAAAAAATAATTAAAAAAAAAATTTGCTGCTTTTCCCAGGTTGCTGAAGTGCCATGTTGAAGAAGTGGGAAAGATGATTTAAATAAAGCACTTGGTATGTGTACATATCCTTTCTCATCACTGCTTATTTTTTAGGGTCAAGTGATAAAAGAGACCTAGATATGGAGAATCTGGTATGTCTGGAGGTTTCTCCTCTTCCTCTGAGCACTAGACACTTCAGACAGTTGGAGACTTCATAAATAACTCAAGATAGAGATTGTGGTTTTGCTTTGTGTTTTTATTATAACAAAAAAGGATACAAAACCCCCTAAGTATTGTGAGGCAGGCTAAGGGTAAATATGGAGGCAGTTATTTTGCTATGGATAGTGTGGTAAAATTCGGTAATAGGAAGGTTGTTTTGTGCCTGATTTAAAAAGGGTTTGAGCAGTTCCTATCCTAGGTAGCTCTTAACATCAAAAGACCCTTTGGGCATCTGCTGCATAAGTAAATTTTAACTTGGCCTTGAAAAACTATATGCAATTTTCCTTGGAGCACTCTCAGCTTATTTATCTCTCTTCCATTTAGTGCATGTCAACCGTATTTCAAGAATTCAGCAAATCTGATAGAATTATAAATGAAATGATGTGATAAAAGTCTTGGTTCCGACTGGGGCTCCGTCCCACTAATCTTCATGATTCCTCCTTTGAAAGTTAGCTCTTCTAGGAAGAAAATGAAGGAGAGATGGTGTCGGTGATGCTTTCTCGTAGCTTTATTACATCTGTAAATCCTTCTATGCTGATCATGGTAGTAATTCCAAAGAGCACTTTCTGACTTCTTCACTGAAATACGTGTGGGAATAATGCAGTTTTGTTGTGTCTGATCTCAGGTTGGCTTTATTATGCAAAACCAGTGAGCAGCTTCTAGTGCTCGGAGAAATCCTAGTGGAACATATAAACAAAAGTATGTACAATTACTCTTTACTGACTTTCAAACCATGTTAGCGTTGTCCTCAGCTATAGTGAACATGTTTTACTTTTATGTTGTTGTTATTTAATTGTGGGAGAGCAACGTTTTTCTTCATACCTGCTCTCAGTCTCATTCATATTCTCCTCCTCGTATCCCCTTCCTTCTTTCTTTCCTCTCTTGTTTTCATCCAGATTTCTAAATCTGATTAGCAGTCACTACATCTTGACAAATAGGCCGTGTTTCCAGCCAAACTTTGCATTTATCTCCACTTAACCCTTTTTAGCAGAGGGGTAATAAAAGAAAGCATTTCAATAATTTTTGAAGAATTATGTTATCTTGTTTAAAAAAAAAAAAATCCTTGCTTTTTTTTTTTAAACCTTATAATGAGGATATTTAGCTCTGCAGGAAAAACTTTTTTGAACTCTGCTTTTTGAACAGAAATGTGCCGTGTCGAAACGGATACATACAGGAGGCAAAAAAAGCCTCATCTGTTTTACTGCTTTTCTTCAGTGATTAATACTGTTGCTGGAAGTTCTAGTTTAATAGTTGCCATTTCAATTTCAGAACAGTTTGGAAGTATTTATCAAGGTTTAGACAGAATTAGAAGTTTGAGAAACAGACTTAAGTATGTATTTATGTAATTTATGAATTCTTTATTTTTTCACTGCACAGAGTTGATAGACTGAACAAAATGTCTGTTTTAGTATCAAACCATTCAGTCCAGCTAAGTAGTAGAAGGCTTGTCTAGAAAAAAAATGAAAGTTAGTGTTTGCATGTTGATTTTTTTGTTGTTTTTTTTTTTCCCCTCTCCTTTTTTCTGGTAGGGGGTGGCAGGCAGATATGGGAGTATTTCAACTTTGTGCCTTAAATGGAGAGAGCATATCCATAGTTCACCTTCAGGGGTCGAGGAAAAGCCTGTGTGACAAATCTCCTGTTTCCAAGTCTTAGGGACAGAAAGATATCTGTTTAGAAAAAAAAAATCCTCCCCCCCTTTTTTATTCCAGAGGAGAACTACTAGTGACTGTGAAGAAAATTAGCTCTATTCCAGCCAAAACCAGCACAAGAGACCTAGGTTTTAAAGATGAGACTTCTGTGTGTATGCATGGATGCTTTTGCTCTAAGGAGACTTGGAAGGCAAATCTGATAAAGGAAGAATAAACCTCTGTTCTGATCTTGCTAGGAGCAACTTAGTTGTCAGCAGCGTTTGCAACGCTTAGTGTGTGCTCAATTCTGTAAAACATCTCTTCGCATTCCGATTTTTACTATCCCTTTAGCAAACCTGAGTACCGTACAAATCTGTTAAATATTTTTTATCTTAATCATTCCTTGTAGCTGCATCTTAGAACCATGAGCTGTGCTCCCAAATTCTCATGTGACACTTTTATTTGTTTGACCTTTCTTATCAATGCTACACTGACTGTCACTGTACTCCTACACTGAGACTCTCCACTGCTGGAGTAAGAGCTAATGGTTTTAGCAGCTGCACGTTTTCTATGCAAAAAAATGTTCCCTGATACCTTACTGCACCTCTGACTGGTGTTACAAGTGCTGAGCTGCCCTCCTACCGCACCACACATGCTTCATTCCAGCATCGCTGAGTCTTTCCAGGGGGGTGGCCTCCATGTTTAGTGGAGGCCTTTGAGAGCACGGTGTGGAAGGCATGTCCCCATCACCTGAATGCTGGCCCTGCTAGGCTGTTGCTCCCCTGGTGTAGTTATAGGAGTGTGCCCCACCTGACAGTACGGGGTGATTAGCGTCTGGGGAGGCGCACACAGAGCTGCCTGCCAAGGCGTAGCCAGTCGTTCAGCGCAGAGGTGTTTGGCTCTTGTGTACGTGCGTATGGGGCAGTGAGAGGCCCCTCTAGCAGCTCGTGGTTTTGAAAAAACAATTCTCCGGGAACAAATGGAATTCTGGTACCTGCTTCACAAGAAAATATTCCACCTTCCTTAGACTATTTTTGTTTGGAAATATGCAAATCTGACTTACTTGCAGTAGTAATGTTGCACTTGTACCAGCAGGTTGAGAAGTTGTTGTCTTTTCCTCCAAAGCTGCTGGAAGGTTTTACACCAAGGGAAGTCAGTGCTGCTGTAGCTTAGCAGCTTGGTGTCACTCAGAAGTGTTCTCCTCGGGTTTATTTCTCTGTATTTGGCTGTATGGCAGCCATCTCCCTGGAGCATGAAGGTTAGAAACTTGATTATTCCTGACCTGGCAGGTGTCACTAAGAGCTAAACCCTGAACACAGAAGCAAAGGGGGAAAAAAAAAAAACCCTTTCAAGCTAATTTTGTGTCCAATTAACAATTAGGTTCTTGTAGGATAGTGCAGTCAAGAACATTCCTGACTCCATAGGTTATTGTGCTTGTTGGTGCGTGGAGCTGAAGCCTCTTCTACAGTCCTAACAAAATAAGGCTGTTGGTTAATAAAAACTGTGGCAGTTCATGGTGGGATGCCAGCATTTTCCACTTTGCTTACTTTGTTATTAGGCTATAGTTAAGCTTGATTAACTGTCTGTGTCCAATATTTTATATATATTTCCTTTTTTAGCTGCAGTAAAACACAGTAAAAGTCTGCTTTGCTGTTGAAAAGGAATGTCTCTATTCACTAAGTAATTACAAAGGTATTGAGATGAAAATGCTGTAAATATATCATAGAAGATAAGGGGCCTAAACATTGGGGGCACAAATTATCATAGATAGAGGTGTGTTATTTTAATTATCCTATCTATTTCAGTATCTTAGAAACCAGTTTATGAAGTGATCAGCCTAGATAACATCATTTGGGTTGATGTTCCACTTGCAAAAAAGCCACAGTAAATTATGTCATGTAATTACCTTTGTGTAAGATCAACAATGTTCAAGTAAAAAAATTGAGAAGTAGTACCACCATATTGGCTTTTCTTGCACATCTGACATGTAGACGTGTATCTATGTACAGCTCAGTCATAAAAAAAGTGCTGTAAACCTCTGTGAAATAGGTTCATTTTTCTAAGCCTCTGCATGATTATATGATTTGTCACCTTTTTTGTGTTTCCTCTTACTCCAGTTTAACACAACCATGTGGGGGCTTTTTTATTTCTTCAAATCACAGTGCACATCTACAAAGCATATATCAGTAATCAAAATAGTGGTGCAGCTCTGAGAGGAAAATCTGGATTTGAGACAGCTCGGTCAGACCCAGGAGGGGAGCTGGGGCATAGTGGCCCTGCTAGTCAGAAACAGGGACACAAATCCTGCAGGACCAGTATGGGGAGATGCATGCTTTACTCACACCAGCCAAGTCCAGGTGTACCTTATTCCCATTCTGCTAAAGGAAAATAAATATAAATACATGACAGCACCTGAACATCCCCGGCGCTCTGGCCACTGCAGTCCTTGGTGCAAATGACGCTGTTGCTTGCAGGACTCTTCTGCCACTTTAACCTTTGCCAACATAAAACTCATAAAATGTTTTGAATTTGACAAACTTTTTTGTCGTTCCCTAGCTTGTTTTCATTTGTTTTAAATACCCTTGAAAGTACAGTTTTAGACTGGAACGTTGACGTGCTCGTAGCTGTGCCGCTATGACTCCAGGAGGGACCACTGCGACACGAGTGGTTTTTTTCTTGAAGAGCTGAAAAATTTAAGAGCAGGAGGGGAAGGAGGAGGAAAAGGGGAGGATGCACATAAATGTTTGAAGCATAAATTATGGCAGCTGCAAGGCTGTGATGACTTTTGTGTCCAATTTCCAAGCAGATTTCTATGGTCCTGCCCTTTGATTTGTGTGCCTTCAAATGTAGTTCTCTTTACAGTACCATACCTTTTTCCCCCCAAGTAGCCTTCACACTGAGCCTGCACTGCGTGTGTGGGGAATATACGTTGGTGTGTGTGTGTTCTCCTGGGTGTTGCAAGGATTGTACTTCAGACCATTTTTCGTGCAAATCCTAGTTTTAAGAGATCAGGAGCACGTGCTTAAAATTGAGTCAGTATTCAGACTTGGATGAAATAATGTAATGACTGTAGGTATGTGCATTCCAGTTTGTGTTTTACAGTAGAACTCCAGTCAGGAGTTGAAAAGAGATTGCTAATCACTCTGGCCTCTGGTTATATAGTCTGTATGCCTACAAATGCAGTTAGTCCTTTGTATATACATATTTACATAAAATATTCTTTATATTTGTGTTTCATTAAACCCAGAAGTTTAGTAGCAGTGTCTCTGGACCTCTGTTTCTGCTTGCCATTTCTTTCTGCCTTCAAAATCTTCTTGCTTTGAAGTAAATAACAGATTTTGCTACAGATGTCTTAGTGCTATAGAGAGCTGTTAAAGTAATTGTACCTACTTCCAAAATGTATGAAAAATGAGAATTCCTGAGAAAAGGTTTTGACATCTTCTGAAAAGATAATAACAGTGTAGGCTAACAGGGAGAAAGCTGTACACTTTACTTTCAGTTTGATCACTTATTTTATACCTGTGCATTACTGTTTCTTTAATGTTCACATATAAAATTCAGTTAAATGTTGTTCCTAAGAGCTGCAGGCAAACTCCTCTGAAAATACCGAGATAATGAACTTGAACCTGAGCTTTCTCCATCAAAGAAATCATTATAGACAATGTGTTTTAGCTTTTGGCTTTATTCAGTTTAAATTCACATTTTCTTTTCCATGGGAAGAAGAAAGTGCATCTTTAAGAGGAGGTGTTTGTTAAATCAATATATACCTGTTGGTATTGCTAGGAATTGCCTTTCTGCTTTCAAATTGCTGTACAAAATACCTGAGTAGGCATAATGTCAAGAATGGAAATAATCAAAGTATATTTAAGACTCACTTAAAAAAATCCATTTAAAAAGTAGGAATGTGTTTTTCAGGCATTTTAAGACCATAAATTGAAACACAAGTATTTAAATTATTTTTCAAAGCTATTCAAAACCGTAGTGTATTTGCATAGCCACTGAGTGAACTTTTTTGTCCTCAGCATTTAAGTTTTCTAGCAGTTCTGTATTTTAGGAGACTCCAGTGCCCCATAAAAAGCAAATACTCAAATTTTCAGTTTCTAGGAACTGAATATTTTCCCTTCTGCTGGCTTTGTTTTTATAACTGTAATTTATTTTAAAAAGAAAAAGGGAGAGAAAGTGAGAAACTAAAGAAATGAATGGAAGATTTTGGAAAAGGTCATTAAACAAGCTCTCTAAAGTCTGATAGATACCGTCAAATGTTAAAATAAATATACTACCATGGTGGAGAGGAGGTGAGCTGGGGCCCAAGCAGCATGGCTGCACAGAGCCTACACTTTGCTAGCTAAACTTAACTAAAGTGCTGCCAGCTGATTTCATTAGCAAGAGGGTTCAGAAGGTAAATGTTTGCAGTAAGAATAACAAAACTATTTCAATCTTTACCAGTCAACAACTACAGGGGGCTCTTAGAGGCCATTTACAAGTGCAAAGGCTCCAAGTTTGGTCTTGCCAGCACAGAACTTTCCTATAGAAGTTTTCTTTTTCTTAATTATTCCTCCAGAATCATGAAGTGTCTAGCAATCACTGATCTTCTTGAAAGAAAAATATTGAAGCTGTGGTCTAAGTGTGATTCATCCTGAGTAAAAGATCAAGAGTAGCCTTGGAAAAATAACCTTTTAAAACTGAAGTTTTATATATTTAGACTTGGATGGGTTTGATGATTGGTTTTTTTAGCTTAGAATAGCTGCAATGAGAACCTGTCAAGAAGCACCGAGCATGCTGCCAAGTATTAAAAATGATGGAACAAGAATGCAGTACAACTAACTCATCTCTTGCATCCTGGGGTGCCTGTCGCTGCATTCACCCCCTGCAGAACACCCCAGGGAAACCTTCTGCTACCATCTCTCTGTTGGAGTCTGGTCTTAGGCTGTGCAGAGCTCGACAGACAAAAGTGACATTTGTGGCCGTTCTAGCAAAACCGGATCACAAAAGGCAGGCAAACACCCTTGGTTTTCAAAAGTAAGCTAGTTTCTACTCTCTCACATGGTCTATTAATGCTCCAAGCAATTAATGTCACCTTTATTTTGTTTGTATTGATCCTCAGCTTGCTCATTCTCTCGTGCCTTGTTCTGCGCCAAGTCATGGGCTAGCCTTTCTTCATCTTGACTCGGTCAAAAAGGAGACAGAATGTTTACTGGAGCACAGTAATTTGGACAATGGAGAGTTATCTGCAGTGATAAACTACTGTCCTGTAATATGCCCCTCTTATCTCCACCATTGCGCCTTGGGGCCATAAACATGTTGGTAGATATCGTCCTAATTTGTATTAGGAAGAAATCCGATCATTATGAACATCAGATCACTCTTTAAGGCCTGGAGTTTGTCAGTCAGGATGATTAAGGCAGTCTGTGTATCAGAGTCTACTTGGGGAAACTAGGAGCGTTGTCCCATCAAAACTTACAATCATACACAAAGGAGAAGGCTTGACTTTGGCCTGTAGTTCATAATGGGAGATTATTTCTGGAGAAATGAGTACACATAAATCTCCATTAGTGTCCATAGACACCAAAGTTATTGCTCCTTCCTGCCTTCCACAACTGGGGAAGGCATCAACAGTTGGCTGCAACTCTTTCCAGTAAGTGAAGTTTTTAAGATCTTATGCTCTGATATTCAACAGAGTCCTTTCCTGACATCTCAAATGCTGGTAGTTTGACCCAGAAACCAAAAAAAGCCACCATGATTCCTCCTAAAAAAGCAAGTTTTAACACAACAATTAAAAGGTTTTGGGTTTGGGTTTTTTTTTTTAGAGCAATCAAGTTTACAAACCTCCATGCACACAATTGACCGAGGGATTTATATGCTTCAGCAAAGACAAAGACTATATTTTTTAATTTCAGTATAATCATAGCATTATATGAAAGTCTTTGATGCAGTTTTTCAGTTTCAGGACCTATCTTCTACAATTAAATGTAATAACGGCTCTATATTGTTGGTGCGCTAACAAATGTCAGGCTCGTTTTTGTACAGATCCACTTGCAAAAATCAAGTTCAAAACTGAGTGATTTTTTTTTAGTAGTTCCCTAAATACAATATTCCTATCTCGTATTGTACATATGGCTGCAGCCTTCAAGAAAAAACAAAATGGTAAAACAGCATAGTAAGGTAGCAGCCATTTTGCCTAGAGTTATCTGGCAGCACAGGATGTCTTTTACAGTTTGTGTCACCTATCTTGGTGGAAAGCAGTCATCTCTACTGTCTAAATTAATTAGTTTTGGTGCTGTCATATCTATTGTCTTAGCAACGCCACTTTCATAGCTCTACTGCGTTTTAGAGTTCCCCTCCTGCAATCTGTAGCCTCATGTATGATGTAAAAACTCATGACTGTAATGAGTTTTGGGTTTTTCCCTTGCTTCCAAGAATGATACGGTTCTGAAAGGATGAAGAGTGAACAGCAAAAAGGCAGCAATCCTGGAGATGATGAGTTGTATTGATAAGGCAATACAGCCTGATTGCATTTCCAGAAGAATTCAGAATATCATCTCGTAAATGTTTGCAATAGACTTTCACGATCTCTGATAAAATCTTACCTCTTTAAAGAGAGATGATGGCTGGAAACATCTTGTGCGTTTTTGGTGGTTGTTTTATGATTTCTTATGTTTGGTGGTTTGTTTTTGTTTTCTTTGCGTAATTTGCGCTACAGGCAGAGTTAGGGCTCCACATTATCGTGAGAGATTGTGCCTTCCACAAATGTGCAAGGAGGACTGTAGATTTTTTATTTTTTTTCCCCCATCCTTCCCAACAGACTTTGGTCACAACCTTGTACCCCTAGAAATAAATATATATTTTAGGGAGCAATGTTTCTTTGCTGTTCCTCTTGAGGCAATCTGGTATTTGCAGTATACCTTCATGCTGTGTGTAGGTGTGCACAGTGTATTTCTATATGTGACCTCTGATGTTTGTTTATCCTGATTTATGAGATCCCATGCATACTATGGGGAAGAAAAATAAATATGCAAAGTGCCAGTAGACTTTTAATGGAGTTACCTGGTATTTCTTCACAGAAGCTGACCTTGAAATTGCTTTTCATGCACAAGTCAAAGTATGTAAATTAAGATCTCAAAGTGACAGTTCTAAACATGTATATAGTTTGTAAAGTTCTTGCCAAAGCCATGGAAATCTCACGTTTTACAAAGGCCATTCATCAGCCTCTGAAACTGTGGGTAGCAAAGTGTAGAAAAATAGTATTGCTCAAACACTCAGAGTGAAATTTGATCAAAGCACTAAATTTCTCTTCAGTAGGATGAGAAGTCTGCCAAAATTTACTTGTGAAATCTGTGAACATACTGCCAGTCCAGTGTAGAGCTTCCAGCTCCCTAACAAAAGCAAAAACTAAGCTGGTATCTAAAAATGACTGATATATGCCTAATTTTCCGTAACGACATTTGCTTTGCTACTGTTCAGAGTGTCAGAGATGGCAACATGACAACAGGACAACCAACTCTTCCAAAGTGAAATGAGAAATTTGTGGGGCTTCCAGCTCCTCTTTCCTAAATAGTAGTAATAATATAAAACCCTTTAAAATATTTCTGTTGGCTGCATTTATATGTCAAATGCTCCTAGAAACATTTTCATCTCATATTTGCCTCTTGATTTCCCTGTACTCCCATTCTGCAAGCATTGCTTCTAATGGTTTCCAGTCCCAGCTCAAAACTTTTCCATTATATTGAGGATAGTATTTTCCTCTCTACCCTCTGCCATTGTTTGCAACATAAAAAAATCAGTACAATGAGTTTCAGTTACATTTATGATTAGTCCCTGTCTACAGCAACCACTGCATTTGGCACAGAAACATCTTCTGGAAGCATTCTTGCAGATAGATAAACAAGCAGATATACTGGGATGGTGAACAGATGAGTAGGAAATAGCCGGGTTCCCAGTGATAAAGCTATTGTGGGGATGAAGAGAAAATTCAGGCAAAACATTTGGTTATGTGGTAGTGCAGAGGATTAGGCATACATTATAATTAATGCCACTAGCACTAAAAAGACATCAGGGATGTAGTGTGTGTTGATTATTTCTTCTCTCTGTTTGTACTATTTTCCTCTCTTTTGCAGCTGTATGGCTATACCAACAAAAGCCCCTGAGACCGAGCTTTAGCCGCTGCTCCTCTAAACTGCATCATTACCTGACTCCAAACAAAGTCCTTTTTTTGTCAATAGAGGATGAAAACATTATTGGATTCAGGAGCTCATAGTAGTCCTGTATGCGGCTAGGGATGAGGAGCATAGATTTATGAAATGGACCATTTCAAATGGCATTATCTTCCCACAGTGAGGTACACCTTTCATAAATCATGGGAGAGCACTTGGAAAATAAAGCGTTTGTTATTCCTGCCATATATTGTATTTGCATCCTCCACAATGTGATCTTGGGGGGGAGAATCCTCTGTTTGCATTTGTTCTTCCCTAATAATTAGGGCTTTTTATCGTACAATTACAGGGAAACTCAGAACAAAATTTCAGAAAAAACTTTACAATATGAATTTTTAACTTGCCTTTATTTAGCTGGGGAGGTGCACTGAGCCTGTAGTTTCTAGTTTGGGTATGAAGTTGACTATTTCTTACATACTTATAATCTCGCAGGGCATTCTCTGCCTCTTTATGTAGCAGGAGGTCAACTGGGAAGAGGAGTTCAAGTATAGACAAAAACTTTTTATTTTTCAATAAAAATTGTGGGTTAGTGCTATTTTATGGGTATTTTTGCTTCTTAAACTCAAAGACCCTATTTTTGCCACATTAATAAAGCTGTCTGCCTTTTGAACTTGCCAACATCCGTATATTGTACTGGGTGGGAAGAGGATTCTTTCTGTGTTGTCAGTATTTTTTCTGCATTTTCACAACCTATATTGCAATAATTTTACCAGTGAGTCTGATGCCACTTGAGATAAACGCAGGTCTCTATTAAACCTGTAACTAGTGTGATGTGGAAAGTCAACATTTATTACACAGTGTTATTTCTGCGGATACTTTTAAAATCATCTGTTTGCTCTGGAGAGGAAACTTTTGAGAATGCTATGAGATAGCAGCTTGTCATTACCTGTAAGGAGCCAAGGAGAAAGGCCTTGATTTTGGGAAATGTGTTTTGGTCAGAATTGATAGAAAGATAGAGGTGATGGTAGTGAAGCAAGATTGCCTGTGTTTAAGAACAGAGCAAAAGAAAGCATCAATGGAATATTGAAGTGTGTGTTAAATTCAGAACATTACCTAGAAATTTAGAAAAATAGTATTATATTAAATAATTTCTAATTTGAAACCTCCAGTACTCAAAAGCTGGGAAAGGTAAGTTGGGAAAGGTCAGACTTCATGTACTGGCTTAATTCTGCCTCCTTGTGTTAAAATTAATTTTTTTCTATTACACCCTTCCGTATGTTTAGACCCCACTGGAAGCATGTCACATTCAAAACAAAGGGTAGATTGTAGCAAGGCAAAGGGTGATATTTCTTAAACTTCAAATGCTTGACTTGGCTACCTGGCATTTTTTTTGACATATGAATGGGGGGAAGGAGCGAGTGGCTTGGTGTCTTTAATATGAATTTTTTTTTTATGGGGTCCATGTTAAAATTACAAGAGAGTAGTATTATTTTATTAATTTGTAATTCATAGAAGACTGAATGAAATGTATTTATTTTCTTATAGACATTACAATTTTTTTCCTCTTGGATGTGCTTACAAAAGCCTTTATTAAGACCAGAGCATAGGTGAGAGAAGCCTATTGCTGCCAACATGAAGCTCAAGCTTCCTCTGCAGTGGAAACCGAGAGATCAAGTCAAGGTCAAATTCACTATTTATTCCTGAAATTTCTGCAGACACTGTTATTTAGATGTAATGAGCCCTGCTTGGATCCAGTTTGGAGAGAGACGAAACTTTTAAGTTTGGAGGCTCCAGTTACATGCATGGGTATCTGAACCCTGAATCTGACGGCTTGGCATTTTAGATGTTGACTTTCCACAGGGTTTAGGAGAACTTGTTCCCGTGATAGTGAAAATGTATGTTGCTGAGGGCTAAGAAACTATTACCAGGAGTGTAAGCTTACCTGTTCACAGGCACTGCTCCACTGGGGCTTTGGGTACTGCTCCTGTAGTCACTGAGCACATAGACATGCTAGGAGGGAGAGAAAATGCATTTTATCAGCCATGCAAAAAATGTGTATTAAAGCTGTAAGTGGCATACAGTTCAGTAATATGCCATGTTGGTTTTTTTTTAATGAGCAAACAGGAGATGATCGTGGCTGAAAAAACACACGCTCTTTCCCGTAACATGTGGGAAGCTTGTATAGGAGCTTGTTGAATACAGATAGCAGCAGCTTCTTGTGGGAAATAATGGAATCTTTTTTTCTGTAGATTTCTTAAAAGGCTTGATATATAATAATATCAGTTATGTCATTACGGCAGAAGAATTACTTTTCTAGCTGAGCTGAGGTATTGAACAGTAGTGTATATAATGGATAAAAATGGTTTTCCTGGATAAGGAGAGACAAGTATTGTCACCCCTGTTTTGAGGTGTATGTATAGTATATTTGTCCTCTTTTTTTTTTTTTTTTTTTTTTGGACATCCATTATGAGGGCACCATGTGTGAATTTTGTCTCTACACTAGTGTCAGGCTTTGAAGATCTTTACGCTGTAGCTGAGATCAGGAATTCCACAGTAGGTGCTGTTCTATCTCAGTACCTAGCCAATGAATAGCAGATAGCAATTTTACCTGTGTTAGTATATGGTTATCGCCGTTTTGTTTTAATGCTTCAGTGTTTAAAGCTGTTAAATAAAGCTAGGATTCATCAAGAACTGTTTTAATAGAATTGTCAGGTAGCTGCAGTGGCTCTGATTTAAATGAGTAAGCAACACCTATGGGCAAATGATCTTTCTGCACACAGAAATTAATTACAATTCATGATGAACTTTTATGAGCTAGTTAATTTTTAAAAGATGCTGTGTGTGGTTTATTGAAATTAAAAGAAAGTGACAGCTTTCTGCCCCTACCCTCATAAAATCTTGTCCTGCATATAATATTGACCTAATTTAGTTCAAAGACGCTGGATCTCTTCTCTAAGACTTCATCGTGTAAAGGCCAGTTGAAGGTTTCAGTACGCTTCAGGTAAACAGAAAAGCTTCGTGCTGGTCATCCATGTTATGTTGGCTTATATCGGTAGAGAAGCTCTGAACTCCTATTCTGTCCTTTGTCCTTGATTACCCTCAAAACCATTTTTTAAGCAAAGTGCAGTTTAAATTCAGCATCTGGTTACAAAATGCCCATTTGTAGAGTGTTATGAATGAATATTGATTATAAAACAGTACACCATATACCACAGGATTGCAGATATTTTTATGATGTGGATCTTATCCTGATCAAAAGATTTCATGGGCCACTGCCCTCCCTAATTATGACTGTAGGACACAGCTCACTTCCCATTCAAGACGGGACCACATTTTCTTTCATTTGTATTCACACACCATTCTTGTGGGAAAGTAAAGTAGCAGCTTATGGGAAAAGGTAATATTATGAAGGCATTTAGGTTGGTACTGTCCCAAGAATCTGGCTTTGGGTTACTTCTATTTAAGTCAATTGTAAAAAAGCAAGCCACTTCAAGCAATGCCAAGCAGTGCTCAGAAATACCATCCTGAATTTACTACTTTTGCTACTACTGTTATGAGCCTTCCTTCCCTCCAATGACCTCCACAAACCCACAGACCATAACTTTTCAAACCTGTGTTTTATGGTCAAAATTTTGCAGGAACCTCTTTTTTTTTTTTTTTGGTCCTGAAGTTGCATTTCTTTGCTGTGATACTTGCCTTCCTTGACCAATATCAGGGGATTTTGTAGAAATTCACACCATGTCTGTGAAACCTGACATACAAAAAGAAAGTTATATGGTTGCTGTTGGACTATGCTAGTGCTACACTTCAACCAATGTGGATCTGCAAGAAGGAGTCTTTCTGGGGTTCAAAGCCTCAATAATATCTAATCACTTTTTAAAATTAATCTTTCCAATAGACAAGACAACAAATCAGTCTTCTGTTAAATCTTTAAACTATAGCAAAGAAGTGAAAAAAGTCCAATGAAATGAGAAATCAGGATGCCACTTTTCATACCCAGCAAATGAGTTTGATAAATACTGTATTTTCTCAAGCTGCTTAGTTTTTTACTTCTTGCCTGTGCCTGAAGCAATAAAGACAGAAATGATGTCATTAACTTTAAAACTTACAAAAAAAAAAAAAAAAAAGGGGGGGGGGGGAAGCCTCCTGCATTTATGTCTTACCCTGTAGCTAAATTTCTGCATCTGTTGTAGGACAGGTGCATTGAGGATTTTTAGTATAAGCTCAGATGAGAGTGAAAAGGTGTTCCCTTTTCTTTTGGAAGGTTCTATTGAGAAAACATTGAGCACAGCTGCCCCAACTGGACGTTCGCATGAGGAATGTTAATTTTCATGCTTCAATACAGAAATCTCAAGTTTCCTGGGTGAATTAGCTGTTAATGGATTTCTAAAACGCACCACCAGTGGTGTGGGAGAATGTAGTCTCTGCTGAAGCCAGAAAACACAGGCTGTAATCAGATAACCTGTTATTATAATAAAGCCAGTGGATAATACTTTGCATTGCTTAGTATAGTAATTGGTCTGCCCCATATCCTACAGTCTTTGGCACTATAAAGAATGATGTTTCACCTATCAACTCTTCATAACAGTTTTTACTTCCTGTGTATTCTAAATTGAAAGCCCAATTTCAGATCTGTAAAAGTGAAGTATATAGAAAGTGTCCCAAAATAACATGTTAGGCTGCTTTCACAATCATTTCAGGACATTGTTCTCTGGCAAAGTTCAGGTTGATTTACTTTGCAGTGGATATATAATCATGTCATTGACAAAACACTAGCAATTAAATAATTTTTTTCATAGGTTACAGTTTTGTGACGAAGGACAGGCTGCAAGAAGTCAAAGGAAAGAACACGGTTTGCTGTTTTTCAGAACATGGCAGGGGAGATGTGTAGTCACTTAAACACTCTGATCTTGTGGGTTTTCATTAGGTGGTTCCACTGTTTAAAAAAAAAAATTATTCTCTAAGTCAGTCAGTTATTGTCTTCCTGCCTGTCTGTGACCACTGTGTATCCACTGCATTTTTCTGGGATAGACAATTTATTATGAGTTTAAATGTGCACTTGTGTACACACACGTGTGCTTTTTGGTCTATAGCTATGCTGCAAATGTTGAGATGAATGATACAATGCTTGTAGTCTGGAACATATTGGCAGCCTGGAACCTGCTTCTGTGGTGCTATTTTTATTAACATCTGTGCTCTTATGACAGAATTGGTTTTGCATTTTCATGCTTATTCTTTAGTTTGCCTACATGTTTGTCAGTCAGTGCCTCCCACTAACTTTTGAACTCAGGCTAGTTTCAACCAAATAGGTCTGAAGTCTCAAGATAGCTGAGTTCCTCCCAAATTACAGAAAGCTGGCAGGTAAGCAGAAGACACGGACTCAAATTAGTGCTCTTGCTGCAGGAAGGGTAAGAAAAATTCAGCTTTTACATCTGCTGAGTAGCTGCTGGTTGCCGGTTGGCATGTGTGCCCTGGCCAGCCAGACAGCAGAGGCATAGCTCCAGGCTGGCCGCAGCAAGCGCTACCTCCTGCCCAGCTGTCAGGACAACGTGTAGGTAAAGACCATGGAGGAGCTAAGGGCACTGGGGAGGTGACTCTATAGGGACTCCAAAGAAAGGCAGAGTTATAGTGGTTAGAAGATATAGGAGGGACTGGAGGCGCTGCAGATGGGATTGATGACATGGGGAGGATAATGAGGTGCTTTGGGATGGGTAGGCAACCACTTTTGTTAGGAGGAGTGAATGCGATGGACAGAAAACTCACATTTGTTCTGATTATGAGTATGTTCGTATTTTAGCTTAGCCTAATTACTGCTTTTGACTCAGCTCAACACATAATGTTGCATGTCATGCTGTCCTACTTTTAATTTCACAGCTGAACACATTTCTATTGTTCTAATCCCCCTTTCCAAGCCTTGCTTTACTCCATCTGGAGGACATGCAAGGTGTTTGACTCTGACCTGAGATACTAACAGTACCTTTGGATGACCCTTTGGGGAATATCAGTAGAAATGTATAGACCAAATATTTTCCCCTCAGGTGCTGACTATCTGTTTTCTATAAAAAGTGTGGCTGGTGTTTCTGGCTTTTTCCTGAATGTCGGATATCATTCACCAAGATGATGAGATAGGCCAGTTGGACCTGGTAAAGGCATTAATAACAACAGTTGCAGCCAAGAATGTGAGAAACAGATGAAAGTGTGATAACTAATTTTGCAAGGGGCGAAACAGTTTAAATGACCTAGTGTTGAGTTGGATGGCTTCCTCCTGAAAGTCTGTCCAATTCTTACGTGATGATCAGTTGGATTTTCTAGGCATAAGAAAAATCCAGTTTAGTACCAACCCTGCAGAATTCTTTAGTTTATTCCTCAGCCTGTTTATATAGCTTGTGATTACTAATGGTCTGATCTGAAGACTTGTTTCAAGGTATGCAAAAGTCTGTGGCATATGGTGATGTAACAAAATATTTTGTTTCAATCTAGTGCAGCTTTTTTCTAATCACAAAGTAAGGTCAACTTATTCTCCCCAAAAAATTGATATCAACATTTTCTGCATCACATTTCAACATTTTTCACTTGATTTTGCTGATGACAATACTTCACCTCTCTTTATCTCCCAAATGACGGTTGACAGATTTTTATGTTTAAAAAGTGGTTTACCTTAGAGTATGGATAGGTATAACAAAGTTTGTATGTGTGCTCTACCATTGACAGCTGTATGTCAAAATTTTAGTCGGAGCATGGTAACCCTTCTGAGCTGGGCGTGTGCTCGTTAACTAAGGGACACTCTGAAATGCACCCCAGAGGCCTGTGCTGTGACTGCTGGGCTGCTCAGTGAAACAAGGATGCCCTTTCTGAAAGTCTGTTGCTCTGTCTTGAAAATTGCCTAATGTCACCTGTAGTACATGATCTAGGAGCCGGAGCGAGTAACTCTTGTGGATGTGGAACTGGTAAACAGAAGTGCTATGCTGTTTTTTACTTTACTGTGTTTAATTATATGTATTCCTTGGTGAAGTAGGTCCAAAAGACCATAGTAATAATTCAGTCAGTTCATTGATTTTTTTGATGTGTACTCATTGTCCAAGAAAGACTGACAAACTTAAGAATTTAGTATGAAAGTTATTTTGTGCCTTAAAAGAAACATGAAAATATATACAGCATTTTCATATTTAATTTTTATGCCTGGCTTCAGTGATTAAAGAAAACCCTGTGTTTTAACTCTCTATCATTTTTTTTAAATTCATTAATGTGTTTAGTTTTAATACTGCCAAAATTATTTCACTGTTTCAATAAAACTGTGGGAAATTCTCCAAAGAGTTTTGTTTCTCATGTCATCAAAAATTATCCCACTCTAAAATTCTAAATTATACATCAGTAACTGTTGAAGAGAGACTGGAATTGGGCGATACTGCTTATGGCTTGTATTCCGGCTAGGTTTATGAGGAGTGTTATGCCCAATGATTCTAATGGAAACCCCTTGCCAAAACCTTTATCACAGGAATGGAATAAAAATTTTATGCCATTTACTTCATTGAGTACCAGAAAATACACATGCACAAATATCTGCATAATCTATGCCATACATGCATAGCCTTGAAGTATATGACTAGATTTACTGAATGGAACTGCTACCATTTTTTAAATTTACTCTTTAGTATTACGGGAACATGGCATCAAATGTTTGAATTTCAAAAGAACATAAGAGAACAAATCGCTGACAACAAATAACTAGAAACAGTAGAAGCCCGTGATTTTCAAGGTCTATGACAGAATGTCTTTATATATAATAATTGTTGTTATGTAGTAGGTGTAAGATTTATGATGTCCTTAACAATTCATGCCTGAAGAGTTTGTGATTTATAAATTATATGCCAGTGTGTCAAAGAATACCTGCTCTGCTTTTTTTAACACTGGTGCCTTTTTTGTGGGTATATTGTAATTAACATAAATACAGTACAGCAATATCCACTAAAAAGTCATTATTTGCAAATAATTATCTTAAAGTAGTATTTAAAACACTACAAATGTTTTGTCTCAATACCACAGCTGGTGACCCTTGGCAGTTTTTTGAGAGACGCCTTTCCCCCAGGTGTGGGGGCAGCTATTTATAATTGTGTTCTCATACCTTGAATTTATTCCCCCCAATTCTCCTGAATGGTTGTTCTCATGCAAACCTACAAATTTATAAAGGGTTTTTGTCTGAGAAGTGTTTTGAAGGTATATGTTTTCCTGGCTTGTAAATATTCCTTGAAGCTTTTGTTTTGGAGCTTCATATGGCTTAAATTGTATTTTTAGTAAGTACTGCAGAAATTGGGAGGTTTCTGCTGATGTCCTGACCGATAGCCTGACCTCACGCCATTTCCCCATGGACACTTGTCCACAATCAGCCCCCCGGCATCAGCTGGTTACTCCTCATGTGCTGTCAGTGGGATTGGTTTTATCTTATCTAAAACGGGGATTATGAAGAAACTGAAAATTCAGGCTTACAAATATCTGTAGTGAGAGGGACAGTCTCCGAAATATATGCACTTGGTAGCAGGATGCAACTATCGCTGGACTTCGGCAGCGCAACCTTGGAGCAAACAGGGAGTCACTGGTGTTGTGTGTTTGTGTGTTCACATACATTGATCATACAATTCATAAAGCACAAAGATGCCTCTTTGAGGTCACAGAGAAAAGCAGTCTTACCACGAATGAGTCTGTGGTAGCAAGCCTGGTCTGCAATGTCATACTTGTCTGCCCTGAACCTGTCATTTTGCAGAGACCATGAATTCATTTGTGGAGAATAGAGATGTCACAGCTCCTGGTGACTGAAGGTGGTATTTTGTCTGTGAGAAGGATGGGGCCCAAGCGCTGCATACCTGTAATCTTGTATCATTTTTCCTGTGAAGCCTCTGTAATTCATAACACAGTCACGTTATTCAGGAATGTTTCCTTAGACAGATTCTATCTCAGAGCTTAAGTCGAGGGATTTTCAAACAGTCACTTGATTTATGTATGCAAACGTGTAGCTCATAAGAGGAGTTTATTTTACAACTTCTTTAGTAATATGCACCAGAAAACTCCCGGTAATTATAACTCACTTAATGTTCTGTTCTTCTGTTCTGTACCCTTCTGTCATGCATGGGTATAAGAGGATTTCTCGTCATTTTAGCAATTTGGTAAAATCATGTGATGAGGAAGGTGACTGATGCTTCTATCTTTGATTTTGTTCTATGGTTCTGGTGGTTTATTGTCACTGTACCAACAAATATGATTTCAGTTCTCAAACCCCTGTCTTCAATTTCATTTGCTACGTATTTGTATGTTTGCTGCTGTATGAACCGTTTTTGTGTGAATAGATTCAAATTGCACCCTTGTAAAAACAGAAGTCCTAAACCGTTTTTTCATAGTTTGAAGACTTACCTTTTTTTTTTTTAAAGTAAAATGTCATCTGGACTTATTTTTCAGTCCATCACTAATCTTCAGATGAGTGAAATATTGTGTTGTCTTTTTAAGACTGGGACTAGCTGACTGAATGTTCAACCACGGTTGCTTTTTGAGGTTTTGATTCCTATTGAAATGGTCCTTTTAATGTCATCTTTAATTTAATCAGGTAATGTCATCAAAATAACATTTACTCTATTACTGCAAATTCACTGCATTATTAGCTAGTGTAACTAGACAAAAAAGGTAGTATGAACCCCCATGGAAATATATGCTTCCAGTAAAAATGGATACAGTTCATAGAAGCTCTATATTTAATTTGCAGTTTCAAAGCACTCTCTATGGAAAGATTTTATGATTCTGAAATAATTTAAACCCACATTTGATAGAACCTATAGCACCCACCAACTTACTCTGATTTTGCAAGTTATCATTCCTTTGCACAGTTTTAAAGTAAGTTGAACAAGACATTTAACACAGTCACAGAAATAATCTTTTAAGTCTACCACCCTTTAAATGAGTGGGGCTTGGATGAATATTTGTATCCTCAAATTGAAAGTCAATTGACTTTAGTTTCTAGAGCAGGTTGCATTATAATTTGATGTCATTTTATTTTTTATATTAGAGGGAACTTTATACAAAGCTTGGGTTGTAACATATTTAAGATATGTATGTCAAATATATATATAAAAAGATATATGTCAAATATATCTATATTTGACAGTCCCCTTTTGTAACCTCTGCTGACAGCCTGAACTTCCATCATTGCTAGTATTCTGTCTTCTAGTTCATTCTCATAAAAATTTTAGGATTTTTTTTCCTATTTAAAATAATATGAATTATTCTTTGTAAAATATTCTATTACTGATGCAAAAATGTTTTGTACAGTATGCTTTCTGTCATTCCTGACCAGAAACACTCTCTGGTATCTCAAAGAATTTCTGAAATGAGATGCAACTCTGCTGAATTTACTGGCGATTAGCAAGACTGGGGAACACAGAAGGGAACAGTGAGCAGGAGTAATCACTGTTGCTTTGGAAGGAAGGGAAGATTATTTTGCGTTTAGTAGGAACAAACTTTTTAGAAGTACATATTCAGCTGGTGATGTTGAAAAGGCTTCTTCAAGTTATTACATGTTTATGCAATTTTGCTGTTTGGTTTGCACCAGAATACTACTAGAAATGTAAAAATGCAACAACAAAAAAAGTATTTGATTTTTTTAATCCCGTCTGGAAGAAAAGATTATCAAAATCTACTAAAACCACATCATAGAAGATTTCTGTCCCATTGTTTAGTGTTTGAGAGATTTCAGAAAATATCTGAGTGTTTGGCTTTGTTAGAACTTCACAATATTTATCAGTATTTTTCCTTTATTTTTTATGTTGCTATTTGTTTCCATAACTTAATTGACTTTGGTTTTTTAATTCAAGATTTCTTCTCATCCTACTGAATCCTGAAAATAAACCCACTATCTTTTATCGTCTACAACCCCTTAGCAAGGAATTCAACATCACAGGGATGTCTTTAGGGTTGCGATGATCCACAGTAGTCACCTCCTGATGGCTCTACAGATGCTTTTAATCTTTTCTTCATGAGCTCAGAGGAAGCATGGATTTAGATTTGGTTTTAAGTGTTCCTGAAAAATAAGACATAGTACAGGGGAAGGAAGAGTTTCTGTAATGAGAATAACCTTACTCCCAGTCATGCAAATGTAGTATTGTCAGCTTGGGTGTTCAATAGTCTCAACTTCCACCTTTGAACACACAGAGAAGAATTCTGTAAAAACCACCACAGAAAACACAACAAAGCATTTCTCAGTTCACAACCAACACTTGGAATTACACCAGGAAACAAATTAGCAAAGTCTCTGAGGTACAGCTACTGAGATGTGCTGTATCAGAAATGCCACTTAGCAGTAACACAACTGACATTTCCATGTGGTTTCTTAAGATAACCTGATGTAAAGCATGTTGTGGCAGCAACCCATTATTGAGGTGAGCAATTGTCATCTTAAAGAAGAAAAAAAAAAAAAAAAAAAATTTCTTTTCCCCAAAAAACTTTTGCAGGTAATATTCTGTCATGTTGTGTGATTGTTGGATCAGAGAACAAGTGTACGTAGACTCTACCGTGTTGCTACGTGGTTTGCTATTCAATGGACAATTGTGGTTATTAAACCAGAATCCTTCCCAGCTGAAATTTTCTTGGGACATTGAGTTAGTTCTCTCCACCTTTAAAGTTACGCACAAATATGAGGATATAAAACAGGGAGCAAATTCTGCTGCTCAGAAAGTAGAATCATCTAATCATCCATCATGTCCTGAAACCTCTGCTGCCAAGTAGGAGGGGCTTTCCTGCAAAAAGAAACAGCAGATCATGCATACATACAGTGAGATGAACCTAATCACAATGGCAAGCTGGTATAAAATTGATGTTATATGTCAAGAAAAAGAATAAATATCTGGGGTTTGGTGGCTAGTAACAGTTATGGGTCCCTCAGCAGTGCAAAACTTATTTTTACCTGATCATGTTCAAACCAATATAGATTTAGTCAATTTTCTGCACATTATGACATTCTAGTACACAATAGAACTAAGAAAAAACACAGACATATAGTCTGCGTATTACATTTTGACCAAGTATGTGCTTTAAATGTGCTTAGTTATGAAAAAGACAAAAATTCTTATTGTGCCTTGGTAAAATTCACTTTCTGAAGTCGGTAGTCTAGATTAGCACACAAGTAACTGGCATGTAAATTTTCCCCTCTCTCTTCCTTTCTCTCCAATTACGTTATTGCTTTAAGAGTGAAAATTGTATTTCTTGATTCCTCTGCACCGTGGTGAACTTCACCCTTTTACACTTGCGTTACTAAACCAGGAAATCACATAAATTCAAATTTAGCTTGAATATAGTCCCGTTAGCATCAAGCGGTCAGTTGGACAAGTCATACGCTTCAAGTTGCACCGGTAGTCGGTCGGTTTGTTGACTTTGGATCTATGTGGCTGAACATTCTTTACATGTCCTTTTATACATTGTAGCCTAGTGTTCATATAGTTTCTCACAAGCTTATTGATTGATTATTTTATTCTCTTGTGGATGAAAAGTAGTGTTTTTGCCAATAGCATTTGCCAGAATAATATGGTTTATTTTAGGTGTCTTTTAGGAAAAGTTGATCTAATTTACTCTGTCTTTGCAGCAAATAAACGCTAGGGATTAGAAGCATTATATTTCTTTGTTCCATTTTCAGAGTCTAAATAGAAGAAAAAAAATATACTGCATACTCTAGTATTTGGGTGTTTAATCAAGTACAAATATGCTTTTCTGGCATATTTAATAACTTAAAATTATATGATACAGTGTAATGAAACCCATATTGCATAATGTCTGAAACTTGTAACGTAACTCACTTCATCTTTTCAAGTTTATCAGAAAGGAAATGGGGGAACACTGGGAGTTCATAATAAGCAGCATTTGCCTATTACTGCATTAGTACAAATATACCAGAAATTTTTTGAAGCAGCTGGTCCAAAGGGAAAAGAGAAAAAGGGAAAAAAAGAGGGAAAAAAAAAAAATCCCTGAGTGTGCAGAGAGGATCCAAGCCACTTTACTGTCCTTGCTTGGGTAAGAGAAGTCGCTTTATTTAACTATTATTTCTCTTTTCCAAATAAATATGAGCTCCTTCTAAATAGGATGATGATAGCAGGTGTTCTCTCAAGCAGAAATTATTTTCAAGCTGACAAGTACACTGAGCACAGTATAACTACATGTATTTCAGGAAAACATCATGCACGTCTGTTTAAGGATTCATTAACATGGTATAGATTAAACCCATTGAAGATGGCACAGATTGTTTCATTTTATTACATTCAATTGGATTGGATGTGTGCCATTTGCAAAGAGCAATATTACCACAAAAAAAGAAGTCTGGCACATTTGTCACGTAATATTCTCCTATTGAGAACAAACTGTTTCCGAACATCAAAAGGTAAAAATCTGTTTTCGCCTCACCCTCTGCCGTATTAACTGCAAGAAAATATGACTGCATGTGTCTTGTTATAAAGTATTTGAGTAGCACATTTTCTGTGCCTGAAGTTGTCTCGTTTAGTCTAATAGGGAGACCTTTGTATTCTTCATGATGCCAGGATTCAAGTTCATCAACCTGCTGACACGCTGCTTCTCCCGGATCCCAAAGCTCGTCCAACTCGCGCTGTCACACTCGGACATCTCGGTCCCCCAGAGCCTCCCTGGGATCAGGGATCGGACGCGGGAGGAGAGGGGTGGCCGCGTCCCTGGGAAAGGGGAAACCGGGGCGCGCCGCAGAGGCAGCCCCTCTCCCAGATGAAGGGAAACAGCTGGTATTAAAGGGAGGATGGTCAGACAAAGAACGAGATTTAAATTCATATAATGTTGCTGTTTATAACGTGAATACTTTAGACATCTGTTTAAAGTCTAGCGTTCTAAATGAACGGGAGCCTTCCCAAGACGGGGTTTATAAAGCTTTATCTGTTACACGAGTGCTGCAGATTGTAAAGATATGTCTTAATCAGCTATCACTTGTGTCTTTAATATTTGAGTCAGTTGCAAAACTCAAAAAAATATGTACATGGGAGATGGTGACATAACCAATGAAAAAATAGATGGATTAAAGTAGTGTGTGTATATATTCTAAAAATACATATTATAAATACTCCTTTTCATTCTATATCCTTAAAAAGTCCTGGGGGGGGGGGCGCGGAACAGAACAAAAGCAAATTTGCTGTCATTGGCTTGTATCTAAATGTTCCATTTTAAATTAAACAGTAACAGAGTTGCACCATATCCCATGTTGTATTTTCTATTTCTGCTGTAGGATCCATTTTAAATGTATTTTTATACCATCCCTTTTGGATTAATCTACATTATTTTTCAGGAACTCGGGCTCACACACATTTATACTTTATATTATTATTATTTGTTGTGTTGGTTTATTTCACATGGTGATTTGGGGGGGGCGGAATTTAATTTTAATTAAGGGGAAATTTAGAACAGGACCATTTAATAAATCTGTTCTCTGAACTTCAGTCTAGCAGTCAGGATGGAGCAGGTTTCGTTTTTCCATCAGTGGAAGTTACTGATTCTGTAACTAAATAATTGACAAAAACTGTAGGTAGGGTGTGAAGCATTTGATTCATAGTGTACTTTCTGTGAGATGCACTGAAGAGTTAATTTATTTTATTTTACTTTTTAATTTTTTTTGTTGGTGCAGTTGGGACTCAGCTGTTGTTTCCTCTGGGATTAAACAGCTGTCAGCATTGTTAATGACATCAAATTCATGCATTAAAATTCTCTCGTTCCTCTCCGTATAAAATGTGGTTGTGGAAGGCACTGCCATATCCCCCTTTGTGAAGGAATGAAAATCCAAGGAAAGATAACAGCACTTATTACAAAATCACAGACCGGAGCTTCTGTTGATGGAATCTCGTAATGAGTAATTAAGCTACTTTGCAGAAGTCAGCGCTGTCACGTTTGCAATTGGGTATTTCCATTCCCCTGTGGATACAGCTGGGAAAAGACTACTAAGGTGATAAAAAAAGCAAAACAGAATCGTTCTAGAAATATCATCTTCATGAAGCTTGGAGGTTTCAATGCAAAAGTGGCTATGAAAAATTAGCCTACAGAAATAACCTCTCTGGTGTAAAAGACACTCTTTTAAAACATTCATAACTTATATCATCTGATAAACAAAAACCAATGAGTTTTTATTATCCTACAGTCTCACAAGGATATGACAATGGTTTATTGCTGGGATAGGGGAGTTGGCTTTTCTTTTTTCTGAGCCTTTTTCTCTGGAAATGAAGTTTTCAACTCTGAGTGTTCAGTTCTGTAGCTCTGAAAATATGTTATGGGAAGCTTGCGGTCTTTTGAGGAGAAATTATCATTTTGGGGGAGGAAAGGATTGGTACAGATCTTTTTCCTGTAAAGTTCAAAACATTACTCATGCTTTTAAACGGATATATAATTCTTACGCCCCTAAGAACTCCAATTATTAAAAATAGTCCTGAAATTTCACTAGTTTAAATGTCCCTATTCTCTTTTTAGTTCTTTTCTACGTTTTTTATGGTTTGTTAAGCAATTAACTTACTCTTAACTTTCTTCTTTCAAGTAGCTTTGGTTTTTTAGAGGCAAAAAAATTAAGCAGCAAGCATAGTTTTCTGAATGTCTTTATCCTATTTCCAAGAAGTCGTTTTTGTGCAGAAGTACCCTAGTTTTTTAATATCCCCATACGTCAGCTGTTACAGTGAAATCAAATTAAATTAAGCCCAATGAAGAAACCCACCTGCTAACAAAATGAATTTATAAAGTAGTAGTTTATTGAATTCAGTAAAAATGCACTGAAATATATAGGAATAAAACAGTTAATTGAATAACCAGCTTCCAGATCAGATGGTGAAATATGAGTATCTGATGAGTCAAATTAATATACGTGTTAACTGAATAATAGCTGGGGTCTCTAAAACATGCTATGCCTTCTTAAAAACTCTCTCTGTGAAAAGCTTAAGAGTTTATTTTTTCAAGGCCATGTATTTTGAAAAAACTCCAGTTTATTAGCAGAGCCATGGATGGAGATGAAGGCACAATTTATTTTGTTTTGTTGAAACATTAACAATGTACTTGGCACCCCACTGTATTAAATAATACACATGAACGTGGTCACTATTATAAGACAGGTTTGTTTAACATCCTAGTTTTCAGTGAGATCCCTACATGACTCCCAAATTCGGTCAAGTGTTACGCTGGTGGTGTCAAGTGTCTTTCTGTAGTTAATTTAATCATGGTTGGCCCAGAAATGGACCTGTGAAGCTCTGTAGTGGTAATTTATATGTCCTTTTCCATCATTACTGAAAATATGCCCTTCTGGAACTAATGCTCACTAGTTTTATCATTAATGTGTAGTAATACTTGTAAAAATATTTTTCCATTAGTTTATCTTTTCAGAAAAGAAAAAAATGAAATAAATGGGAAAAATACTCCTATGTTTACATGAACTGTAAGCACGGCCTGCAGGTTTTGAAGTGCATTGTGTTGAAGGAGATGAAGGTTTGTGCCACTAGCTGCGAGTGCCCTTCAGTCCTTTGTATAATTATCTTCTTTGAAAATGAAGGGCTCGAAGGGACACTCTGGGAATGGTGTCAGAAAGAAGTGCTTTAATTCTGGAGCACACAGCTGATCCTTCCTTATAGTCAGGGTGCTCTCACTCCAGATGTGTCACAGTGTCATCTTTTTTAAATCCTGGATGAATAAAGACAAGAAAGTCCAGGGGTTGATAGCATATGGCAGGAAAATTTGACAGTAACATCTACAACCAAGAAGCCATAAAGGATTGTAACCCAGGGGGTGAAGAAGAGGTTATGCGTGTTTTCTTTCCCCATCACAGCTGAAGGTGTTCTCTGTCCAAAAAAACCTCTAAAAATTGCCAGTTATAAAAAGTATTGTCAGCACAGAGGTGATGTAGTCCTGATCTAAGCGGTTGGGTGGATGAAGATGGTTATGGATGTTGTGGCGCAACATAGGAGCGCGAGCCCATGCTGGCCAGTGCTAATAAGGGTGCTGATGGTCTTTATCTCCCCCATTCAGTTCACCCCATAAGAAAATTTTAGACTGTGATGAAAATTTTTTATAAGCCAGCATCCTTCCTTGAGTAGCTCAAGTGCTAAAGCCTTCTGAGGTTAACTCTTTACCAAAATGGTTTTGAATCATGACTTGGAAAAGACCAAAAGCTCTGGAAATAATTTGATTTCTTTATAGTCTTGGGGCGAGGGAGGGGGAGGGAGAAAAGAAAGCCAAATATATCTTGATTGTCTAAATTGGTGAAATTCATGTCAAACTCTTTAGGAAATTCTGAGTAGCTGTTTGCTTTGGCAATAGAAGGACCTAGAACCCATTCTGCTATGTAGACAAGTAAAATGTAGTCTTCATGGCATATATGTGATGAGACTGTCTAAGCCTTTATTTAAGTTGTTGACTTGGAGCCACAGAGGGGCAAAATGAGTAATTTGGGGTTGTGTATTCCATGTCAGGTATAGGGAAATGATTTCCAAATGTTTTCATACCCAGTCACTAAGCACACATGAAAAACCAGTCTCTAAAAATTGCACTTTATCAGACATACCCTATTAATTAGAGGAATAAGTCTAGGAAAAAAATATTCACAAATAGTTGAATAACTGTCAATTATTTTTTCCTCATACTTAGCGAGAACATTCCTATGTGTGGGAGTATACCCAACTCAAGTATATGTATTTCTTCTTGGTGGATAATATAGCAGTTGCAAATCTTTCATTATCTCAAAGACCTGTATTACTCTGAAAGATGTATATTTAAAAAGATGCTGGCAGTAACTGCTGCTGACAACCAGCCCTATTTGAAATAGACTCCCTCTGTGGCAATGTGTAGGAAAGGCTCCGTACATTGATCTATGGATTTTTCATTTGCTTTCAAATAGTCTTACTTGTGCGTCTGCAAAGAGCGAATAAGCAAAGTTTGAATCAGTTTGACTTTGGAAGCATGATTCTGAGCAATTACCTTGGGAAAAGACACCTCCTTTCGACTAAATAGATCTGTCAGAAAGAGCCAGAGTACAGTATGGCGCTGCTGAAATACATGTGTGCGCTAGTAAACCGGACCCAGCCAATTAAACATCAAAATGTTGGCTGCATTCAGTTCGCAGGAAGACTTATGTAAGTTCATTTTCATAGCGTGCGTGTGTGTATGTGTCTTTAGACTTTAACTGACAGATTCCCACAGTGAATAGACTAGGGAGTTATCAATTATACGGTTAGCTGTGCGCTGCAGTTGTATGCTCTGTGGCTTTCTGACAGAAGCAGGCGGAAAGCGAGAGAAGTGGAATAATTCTGGTTCAGCAAGACCGTTAATATTTCAGTCTAGGAACCTAAAATCATTCTGAAAAGACGGAGAAAATGGTCATTTTAAGCCTGACCGCTGCAATTCTTTCTGTTAAGAGCATGTGAAATGTTAATGACTTTCACCCCAAAGTAGAAACCACAGTGTTCTGAGATGGGGTATTTGGGGGTTCAGTAATTTGTAGCCTAATACTAATTTGAATCATTCGCCTCTAAGAGCACTGAATAACTTTTGTCTAATTACCTCAAAGTACTTTACACAGCAGTGAGTAGTATATACAAATCCATGTGATTTGTTAGAAAATAGCTGCTGTATCCACTTCTTAAATCATGTGCACGCTCCAAGCACAGCCTTGAGTTGTTATGTGCGAGTCTGAGTGACTTTTATTACTGCTGTTTTCTGTCCTTATGTATGTCAATTTGGCAGGACATTTATGTTCATTAAATGTTTGCAATTTCCACATCAGCGTGTAACGTACTACTGCTTCCCGGCCGTCACTGATGTGTTACTTTGCTCCTGACAAGGAACCCATGCCTAGTCTTGTCAGGATGGCCATCAAAGCCATTGTACTTGTTAAGCAAGCTAGGCAAGAACCTAAAGCACCAATTTCTGATGGCTAATTTCTGTATCTGTCGCATAAACTTTCCTCCCACTGTGGGCAATTCTTAGAATTCAGGAAAAATAAGTAAATAAGCCAAGTATGTAGCAGACTGCAGCTACTTGGAAGCGTAATGCAAAGGTTTGGAACGTGATCACAGTGGACCCCCTTTGCACAGTGGCCTGTCTTCAGTCAGGTCCCTCTGAAATGCTTTCAGACCCCGTGTTGTTATACGCTGCAGTTTGGTATCGTAGAGGCACTTGTGGATGCTCAGAATGTTTTTTCTATTAGATATTTGGCTGCTAGCCTTTTCTGGAATTTTTTGGCGTGTGCCCCCACCCCACTGCTGATGAATGTGACGGAAGGGCACCCACTGTCCTTACTCCAACCTCTTGTTATGCAAAGGGAAAAGCTAAGTGGAAGAGGCGCAGGTTGCAGGATGGCCCAAGAAACATGTCTCTATATGCTCCTGTCTTAGGAAAATAGAGCTCAGTATTATCATTACAGGTATATATCATGGAGTATATCTCAGATTAAAGATTCTTTTGGGTTTTTAGTCCTTCACATCACAGTATTTAGGATCCCGTATTCTTTTGGGGAATCTCATAGCTTCTGTAACCCTACAACACACAACTGATAGAGCAGGGGGGGGACAATAAGTCTTTGGCTTCATAGCCCTCCAGCTGGAGACCCACAAATATTAAGGCTGGATTTACAATAACAACTTGCATATCTTTAATTTTTAGCTTATGAAAAACCTTTCCTTTCAGTAAAAGACATATCTCCCGAGAGTCACCCAATGAACAGCTCGCTCACTGCCCATTTGCTCATGATTTTTTCTCTCCTCCCCCCTTCCTAATTTTTTAATATAAATGCGTATTTCCCTTCCTTTTAGGGCAGAAATGTAACTTTTGTGGGAGAGCGATGTGTGTTCAAATGACGCATTTTCCAGGCATTAACGCTTGATAATTTCACAGAGATACCGGAGTTACCTCCTAGCAAGGAGTTAACGCGACAAAGGAGAGCGGTTTGTTTGCAGGAAGCGGAGGATAACAGCGCCTAAACTTTACTATTGGTAGTGGTGGAGGGGGCGAACGGGAGGCACGGAAAATTGCTTTTTATAATTAAAAAGGGAATCTCAGATGTTTTATATCTTGAATATTTACAATAAAACCTTCAAGTGCTTGTCAAGAGGGTAATGTGTCATTAGCAGGAGCCTTTGCCTCTCTTCTCCTCTCGGACATGACAGTGCAGCAGGATAAGAGAAGAGTAATTATAGTTAAAAAAACTGCCAGGTGTGATAAATGAGTAATCAGCACACAGGAGCCCCAGTCCTCAAAGGAGGACTATTACAGTGTTATCAGCTGCAGGCCCGGGTGTACGGCGGCCTCGCGCTGAGACCGAGACAGGGCCCTGAGCTGCTCAATGCAGCTCACCGCCTGCCAGACCTTCGCCGGCTTCCAGTTCGTCACCGGCTCCTTTGTGCGGCTGCCACGGGTAGGGGAAGGCAGCGGGGAGGAAGGAATAAAAGGGAATAGCGGTGCTGCTCGCGTTCGCCTTTTCCTAATGTTTACATAAAACGTTGCCCCGCGCTCTAGGTGAGAAGGTGCTTTTCTGTTTTTATGGCTTTCCATGACAAGGTGTTGCAAAAAGCCAGGCTCCTGTCTATGCTTTTTTTTATTCCCCTTCCTGCGGCTTTGACCTCTGTGTGTGTCTGGGTGCGAGCCCTGTGCATTTGTTTCTTCTGCTGCCCCTTCAATTCTAGCTCGGCTGCACTGGGGCAGAGCTTTCTCTCACAAACAAACTTGAAGATAATCAGCTTCCTGGTGATCCCAAAGTCTCATTAATGTTGGAGCACATATGCTAAACTGCAGCTCTAACCGTTTCCTCCTCGTGCTGCTGCTCAGAGCATTCTGGTGACGTGATTCATCTGTTTATTATTGCTGGGAATGGTTGCATATCAGAATTGAGTAAACTGTTTGATTAAAATTAATCAAAACCCAATTCAACCAATCAGTGCAACATTGATTCTCTACTTATTTATTTCCTTTCAAGTTCAGTGCTACCAATGGCAGCACTGGAATAAGAATATTTTAAAATAATTCTTAAAAATAATTCTTGTGGAAAAAAAGAACATGCTCTGCCTATAATAAATTGTTATTAAGGAAAAGGACATAATGTGCCTTGGAAAAAATGGAGGGCCAACAGTTTTGATGCAAGGTTATTTTTACAATACTTGCATTTTATCAGTTGATGTATTTTAACTGGAGCCCTGACAATAGTCACAAAAAATTATTACTCCAGCATGGAGCTACTTATCTGACAAATGCAATGCGAATGGTCTTGTTCTTATCAATGAGATCAGATTTCAAAAAAAATGAATGCGAGGAATGAGGCGTTGCTTTGTGAACAGATAACCTTGCAGGCATGAACTCGCAAACCTGAATAAAAGGATGTCTCTATGAAATAATCTGTGCATAAGTGCAATCAGGTCAGACTGTAATAGACAGCGGGGGGTGGAATCAAAAGGGGGAAAAACTCATTTCATCACAGTTAATGGCAAGGAAAAGAAGGCAAGGAAGGACTTTCTTTGGAGCGGAGCTGTTGCGACAAAGACCAGGGCTTCAGCGTGTCATGCACCATTTGCTGTTGCACTAGCGCTCTTTTCAAGAGCTGTGAAGCCATTATTGTAATGTGAAAAAAGTAGAAAGAAATACTCCCTCCTGGTCACTGGAAGGGCAAATGAGGTGCAGGCTTTTTTTTTTTTTTGCCTTTTTTTTTTTCCCCCTACACTATTTGTGCAGGGAGGTTTCTAGATTCCCCCTGGTAAAGCTCCACTGGGATGCGGTAAAGATCACAGTGCCCTTATAAACAACACTTCTTGGCACTGTTTACCTTCTTTTGTGACTTTGCTGCCTGCAAAGGAGGATAGGAGTATCAGAGGCCCAACTGCAATGAGAACGTTTACCCTACTTTTGTCTTTCAAGAATATTCTCTAGCTAAAGTTTTACAGTGTGTTTCTGTGGTTTGGATTTTAAATAAAAAAAAAAAAAAAGAGCTCAGTACATTCCTGTATGGTAAAGTTATCTAGTGGTGATAATAAATCCAATAGTCTGTGGATTTTGTGTGTGTTATTAAAAAGAGAAGAGAAAGAATCCTTTGTTCATCGGCATAATGCAATCCTGTCTCTGAACAGTTCTAATTTGCAAACCAAGTACTTTGTAGATTGTGGAAACCTGGTTATAACTTGAAGGCTGAATAAAATGGGTCATCTTATAACTGAAAGATAAATATAGATGTAAAATAGTGCCACAAATGTCTTTTAAGCAAGAAAAATAAATAAATAATAGGTTTCAGAACTGGCTCGTTCTTGTATAGTTTATGGGTAAAGCAAGATTACACATACAGCCCTGCAGCCGATTCCCAGGACTGCTAAAGTGTGAAGAACAGGAGTGACATTCTAGTCTTCAATAAATCACTATAAAAATGTTTATGAACCCTGCAATTTACTGTCTTTTAAATGCAAATTGAAAGGGGCATCGTCACAAGTGTAAAGGAGACCTGCAGTGGCCTAAAGGAATTATAAAATGTTGCAAAAGGTTTCTGAAATTGTGTGATCTTAAATGGTTCTATTTTAAAAAACGGTTTCCCATTTATACTTCTGTGACAGCTTTGTTAATTTATTAAAGAGATCTCTGTGAACTGCAGGAAGGTGTTTATGAGCATTACGCTTCACAGAAGCTATTCACAGAGGCTTGCAAGGAGTTGCAGTTTTATTTGGCAGGCACTGGAGTGAAGTTTGCTGTTCACGTACAAGTAGTATGGAAGGCCATGGGGGTTCAAAAATGTATAAAGTGGTGATCTTGTCTTATAAAATATTGGTAGAGTAGCAAAGATTTCCTGCTTCTTCCCAGGTCCTCTATGCGGTCTTCTGTGTGAAATTCCTAAATTGCATAAATGAACATGACCCGTTGCTGGATTAACAGTTCAGCATCCCTCAGCCCACCATAAACGAAGTCCAAGTGGACTGAAGACTGAATCATCTTTTCCATGCTGTAGCTATGCTTTCTCCAACTGAAACGAACTGATTTCCACTTATACGTTTAGCATTTTATCCGGAAAATATTCCTCTTTATGGGAGCAGATTTAATACCTATACATTAAGCATTATAAGAGGAGTTTTCATCAGTTGGATGGGTTGCTTTCTTTTTTTGTTTCATTGATTGGTAGATTTTTGAGGGGTTTTTTTTCTTTTTTTTTTTTTTTTTTAGCGCTAAGAGCTATGATTTTCTGTATTCGGGAAATGTAATTGCCACCAAATTTAATTTTTTAAAAATAAAATATTCATTGAGACAGTATGGGATATGAATGTGTACAGTTGGAACCCTATAATTGTTTGCATAGCTTAGAATCCTTCACAGCATACTTCACTTCTGTTTAATTTGATGGCATAAATAACCACGATGGGCTCACACGATATTCATGCTGTGTACGAGGAGGCATAGCGCATAGTTCGTAACCGTATCATCATCCATTGCCAGTGATATTTCTCCTAGTTTCCAAATCTTTATAATCCATAAGAAAAAAGGTGTGGGTATCTGATTTCTGGCCACCCTTAAGTTAAATGTACTGCTTTGGCACCAGCTTATTATTTAGCTGTCAGAAATGGTTGGAGAATGGGCTGTCAGGCTCCAGAGTAACATCTGCTTGTCTGGCCTGGGCAGCTTCTCAGCATACACGCGATGGAGGATCTCTGGAACCAAAACTATGTAAATAAATAAATTTGGAGGGTGTGGGTATTTGCATGACTCTTCCTGCAGATAATAATATTGCTTGGCTCTATCACATTGGAGACTTTCTAACCCCTAAATAGAGCAGTCATGGTTTACAACTCAATAGCACCCTGAATGTATTACTGCTGATTTTGTTGTCATGCAAAACCGCTGAAGCACTATACCTTTTCCAGCAGCCGAACGTCTGCCTGGATATCTTTTTTGTAACTGAGTTTAATATGTAGGTATCATTGCTTGACAGGATTAAAAATGTTGTAATCCAGTGTTTTCAGAAAAATTAACTCCTCTCTGCTCTTAGAGCGCTCGCTGCCTCGCCTGCTGTTTCAGTCCTCCTTGCACCATGTGCCTACAATGGTCAGGACCTTGTCTTGAGTTGGTCCAATCCAGAATCGGTCCCCTCTGTGTCCCTGTGACCATAGTATCTGCTTGTGTGTGTGTAAAGTTAAGGGGACAAAGCTGTGCATATGCAAAATATTGTGCATGAATGCAGTACCAGGTCTTGATACCTGGGTTTTGAAGAGGGCAGGAACATGTTTTGCTTTTCAGTAATGTTCCATGGTCATTTTTATCTGACAATATTGGCTCATTGTTTAGAGCAGGCTTTGGAAGAGCTGGGCTAATCCCCAGGAAAATGGCTCATCTCTCCATCTTTGCATTGCTAATACACCCATTATCATGCCATCTTGGCAACAAATGTAGACATTTAGGAACTGTGCTACGTATCCATAATCTCACAAGCTTGAAACTTATGCAAACGCCTCAGAAATTACATCTATGTCCTTTCAACACCGGGAAGGATCAAAGACCCACCTCTGCACAAAGACTCTCAGTAGCACTGAATCAAGTGGCTTGTCACTGTCTGTCCAGCTGCAGGCACAATGGAGAGTCAAATGGCAACAGTGTCTCGTTAATGAGGGAGCATTAACGCGGAGCTGTTAAATTCTCTCTCTAGGATAAGACCTCATTTCTGCATTTTAAGTAAAAGTAATGTGCTCATCAGTGAAGAGAGAGGAATGACACATCTGTTTTGTGGTTACTGAAGGCAAGGGTAGCTGGTACGTTCGCCACGCCATGGTTAGTCTTGACACGTTGTACTGCAGCCTGGGCGAATGGGAGTGTTTATGCACAGCAGACAAGACAGATTTTCAGGTTAATAACATGCATGGAGCAGGACAGAAGACTTTTCAGTTTTAGTTCCTTGGTTAAGAGTAAATAGCTTGATTCAGTGTCCCACTGGGAGAATGCAGAAAATGATCCTTTTTCAGGTGAGGTGGAAACTACTTCCTTTGTTCAGCTATCCTAAAAATATACTTAATGATTGTGATCCAGATCTATCTGTCTAACATGGTTTATTTCAGAATATATTAGTCTAGTTTTATCAATACTCTATGTACTTCCAGGTGGAGAGGATCTAAGAAGCTAGGTCTGGCCTTGCTAGTGAGAGGAAAATGCTCTAACCACTTGTACATATTGCTTATGTCCCATGTGTAAGGCTAGCTCCTGGCTGAGCACTGGCAATGAGCAAGGAGATTGGAGATCTGAAAACAATTCTCATGCCCAAAACCAAACAGAAGAAAGATTCAGAGCACGGGCTGTCCTGTTCGCTCTCATTCTCCCCCCCTAGATGAGCAAAGGTTGCTAAAACAATGCTGATAATGAGGTTTGACCCTCCCATTACCCTCAACCTCTGCCTACAGACCATCTGCACTGAAAATCCCTGAACTCCACCCAAAAGGTTTGAACTTGGAAACAGTTAACCTTCCAAATATGATGTAGTTTCTGGCATTATTTGCTTCCTAGCCCTTATAATTCTCTGATCTTTTAACATACAACGGCACTCAGGCCCAAATACAGCGCTCTGCCAGCACCAAGCCATCATCCCTTCCTCCTGGATTCCTGTTCCCCCTTCCTCCCCTGGCTGCTCTCGGGTAGAAGCAAGCAGTCCCCGGTGCATCTGTGGATGGACTCTGCTTTGCCAATAACGAGAAGTACATAAAGGACACATGTGGGCTACGAGGGGGAAGAGCAGCTAGTGCACTTGGGCTAGCTGAGAGCGGCCAAGGATTTAGGGACGGACTGTCTCTAACATCAGCATCGGTATATGTTTGGATGGAACGATCCAGAACACAGTCTTCAAGCCAGTTGCTGTTTCGGAAATATAGTCCCTGTTCTGGTATTCCTACCAGGATAACATATTTACTTTGTTAAGTTACCGCAGGTCTTTGGGACCATGCATTCAAATTCTGTCTGAAATGGCCTTTGCCTTTTAAGGTACTCGAGCTCATTTCTGCATGTGTCAGTTGAAACCATGCTTCTGCTTGCTATCTGTGGACGTTTATGAGTTCCTGGCATTTGTCATAAGCATAGGATTTTGCCCCTCTGTCCTTGGGCAGGAGTCTCCCTCCTGCTATAAATTTGCAGAGTACTATGTATCATTTCCCTCCTGGCTGCCACCCTATACCTCATAAGTGACTGTACTCCGGTGGGGAAGTGATTTGTATGTATATTTTTATAAAACACTTTGGGATCCTTGGGGAAGAAAGTTGTTATATAAATGTATTTCCCAGGGGAAAGTAGTGGAAATCTCATTACTTGGAACATACAGCATATTTAAAAGTAGGTTTGACAAAACACTAGAAAATAAAGGAAACAATCCTGAACTGGTATTGGGATGGTCTAAATGATTTAGCAGATATTTTCCATCTCTAAAGTTTGTCTCATGATTTTATTTAGTGCATTGGAAAAAGGGCATGGGGAGTGCTAAAGCCGTGCACATATAAAATATCCTTCAGCAACACTATGGCTTATTTTAATATAACCTTTAGCAAAACACTGTGGTTTGCTTACTTGCTGATTTATTTTAGGTAGTTCAAAATATTTCTATTAGTGATCTCTTTGAATTACTTTAGGTGGTGCAATGGTTTTGTAGCAAAACACAGCATGTAACTTGAGTGTACTCTCTGAAGCCAGGTATTTGGTGCCAAGCAAAATTTGTATGTGTAGCTTCTGTTTTAAGCAATTATATGGTGTGTAATACACAGTAGAGAAATTAAGTAGAAGTACATTTTGCCCTAAGGGATTACTGTAGCTGTTGGATTTATTTTAAACAATTTTTGCCCCTCACACAGTAAGGTTCCTGTAATAAATCACTTATGTAATAATCTACAGTATATTAGCTAAAATTAAAAAAAAAAAAAAAAAAGAAAAAAAAAAGAAAAAAATGTCAACCGAAAACAAATGTTAAAAGTAAAGGTGTGCTATAGCAAGGAAGCATGCTTGTGTGTTTGGAGAAAAGTGGTTAAACTGTCGTTGAGGAGTCTAACAAAGAGAAGCCATTCTGTAGCTGGACTCGACATGATGACTTCACTGCAGTAAACTACTTATGTAATAAACTGCATGGATGTCACTGGAGAGTACACAAAACCATCCATCTGAACTGTTTCTCAGCTTACTTAAATTAATGGTGATCTTCTCTCTGAAGGGAAAAATTGTAAGAATACATCAAGAATGTCCATGCAGAGATGTTATGAAATAAAACTAGTGCGGCCATTAAAGATAAGCCATTTTTGAGCATGGAGGAAGGATAGTGTTCTGATACTTCAGCTTTCAGAAATTAGTCTTCAGCCAAGTTATTCTAGCTCCTATTTGCTGGTGAAATAGGAAGTGTACAGTGAATAAGAGTCTTACCTAATTGTCATATAAATTGGCCAAATGGTTTTCAAGACCATTTATTTTTAAGAAGTCTTGTTTTGACTGCCATAGCTAAGATATAGTTTTATATTCCTTTATATGATATAATAAAATGACAGCTACAACCAATCAAGCTGCATCGCTGTGCAGTATGTCAGCTCCTTTCAACAGATCTGATTTCCAAAATAACCTTTTCCCCCAGACATTTGTTTTCCTTTGATTCCAGCGATGAGACCCAAAGGGATTTCACTCAGAATGCTTATGACTTCCAGCTTTGTGAAGCCATAAAAAAGGGAGAAGGAGGGGCAAATCTCAAAAACAACTAAATTGAAATGCAAATTCTAATTTGTCATTTGCAAACTCTTTTAAGAACTGGTAGCAAATTTTTAAAGAAGAATCGAATAATTAGGAGAACATGGTAATTTTCAGTAGTGCCTTTTGTACATCAAATAATTTGCTATAATTGAAATAATTGTTCATGAACGTCCACTTTTTCTGCTCTGTATCATTTCATTTCTGTTTCTACCCAATATGCAGAGTGATAATTTACCACTGAACCTCTTGCAGGGCGTCAGCCTTGGTTACAGATAGGTTCTTCCTTGTCCCCTTGCTCTGTGTGGCCATTTGTTTATCGTGTGAGATTTAGCAAGTCTCTTAACCTCCTCTTTCACCTACTTTCACCTCCTCTTTCACCCTTATTTCCCTACTTAAAAAAAAACCCAAGAAACCCATTTTTAATATTCGTTAATATTTGCACACTAGCATTTGTAAAACGCTTCCAGATTTGTCCTGGCAAAGTCCCACTGGTGCAGGATCAGCTGCCCGATTGTTAGTTTTTGTAATAGTTGATGCTTCCTGTATGAAATAAGAATTGGCATACAACATGGCATCAGCCTTAAAATTATGGACTCTGGTTTGTTCCCGTGCTCACTGAGCACCTGGGAGTTCAATCCTTTCCATAACTAGTTGTTTTCCTGCGGGGAGTCCCTCTACACCACCTCCTTCTCCTTCTGTAATCTCAGGTAGCCTTCCTTTCATTCACTTCTTTAACACTGAAAAAAATTGCAAGCAAAAAAAGAGAAAAACTGATCTCCACAGATTTCAATAGATACATTTCAATAGATTTGGAGAAGCCTTTTCGATGGTATGATTTAGGGATATGTTTTTTTCTCAGAGCTTATTGCATTTAGGTCTGCCACAGAGACGAGACATTTATTCATTAATAATTTTTGTGGTCTAAACATAGACAAACAGATTGTTTATTTCTTTATATGTTTACTGTGGCTCAAATTGCTGCTTTTAGGGTTTTAGAGAAGTGCTAGTGATAAGTTATGTAATTTTAGTTGTTGTAGTCTCCACTTGTTCTCAGAGTTTTGGTTTGAGTCATTCTTTTTTCTAAGAGATGGTTTGGATGTAGTTGTTATTTCCTTTAGCCACTTCTTTTTCTCCGGTGCTCTTAGCTGAAAAATTCATACTTATGCTATGATGTACAAGTGACACTTGATGATGAGTATAGAAGAGGCTCTGATATAGAGCTCAGAGATTTTTAAGCGCTTTGGTAACTAGGTGGATTTGCAGAGCAATATTGCATTTAGTGGTCATAAAACAAAACACTTGCATCGTTTGGAATTAAATGTATTATATACTACAAATATTGCATGAAAAATCATTCTAATGTAGAATTTAATCTTTGTGTTTTCCAGTTTCTATGAAGTATGGTATATCTGATATCATCTGCTCCTATTTTTTGCTCTGTTACAGCAGGTACTGATGACTTTGCAGTAAAATAATATCTTAAAGACATACTGTCTCTTTCAAAAGGTGTTTTTCAAAGATCATAAAAATTTAAATAAAAACAAATGCGTGAGAGATACTAAGACTTTTTTCTCCATTCATATAGCTTTTTTTTTAACTCTGATCTGTTTCATATTCCATGCTTTCCTACACCAAAGACTTTTTTTTCTAAGGGTGTGATCTGTATCCCAGACCATGCTTCATCGCAGGCCAAGCAGAGTATTCCCTAACCCTCATTTAGTGTTTACTCACATATTGCATGCAGAATGTGAAGACCATTTTCAGATTTTTTTTTTTAAAATATGCATAAAAACACCCACGCAATCCAAAAACACAGAAAACGAAAACTCGAGAGTATCCGTGCAGGCTTGCATGCTGTGTGATGAACACGCATGCTAAATACAGTGCTGCAACTGGATCACACATCGGACCAGTCATCCATGGCAGTGACATTTAATAAAGAAAGAGTGATTGTCATGAATAAACTCAGTGTGGATGTTAAATAAATGTCTCCATCCCTCACACCCATTACCTCTATCATGGCTGTTTCACTTGTATTAACTTTGCTTTTCAAGCTTACATTAGGGGTTCCTGTTGAAGTGTTGGAGACTATTACACTGTTAAATATTTCACAGAAAACAGTCTCTCTCTTTTACAATTGTGCTACCTGCTGTAAGCAGGCACAGAAATAAAATAAACCCCTAAGAAAAGACACACCTGGAAACTCTACTCAGCAAAGCCTTTGTTGGTATTATTTCCTTAGTTTGATAATTAATACTTAAGTGTTCTTCAACCTCTAGGGAAGTCTGTAGTCCTAGAAATTAGCTTGTTTGTTGGTATTATTTCCTTAGTTTGATAATTAATAAAGTGTTCTTCAACCTCTAGGGAAGTCTGTAGTCCTAGAAATTAGCTTGTTTTACACTGCTTGGTTTTATTCACTGTCAGTGAAATTAGTGGTCATGCAAAGCAACAGTCGAACAGGTCTGAGCATTAAAGGTCTTGCTTTTTCTCCCAAATCAGTTTAAGCAGGCTTAAGTGCAGGCTTCTGCCTCAGTGTTGAGACAACCCACACCTGAGCAGAGGAGGGACTCTCCTGGCTGTGGAAAGTCCATAACCTCTGTGCTCAAATAGCATTGGTGTTTATGGTGATGGGTTTTGCAGTCCATGAAGAATTACTTGGAGACCACCCATGTTGTAGACTTCCAGGTAGCTATTAGAAATGGGTGTAGCGAGTACTGAGTTGACCAATAATCAAGGTTTTCTTTACCATCAGTCATTCTGCTGAGGCAGTTCAGTCCCTTTGATTTAACTCTTCTGGTGCGTTTGCCAATAAATGGAACAACTGATAAAGAAATGTCTTTATGAGCCAAAGCTTTTTATGGTGCGTGGGCACTAATTTCAAGAAAAGAAAGACAAAAAGGAGAGCCAAGGAGAATCTCC